>NC_069503.1:220345764-220438264 GCF_027579735.1 Bombina bombina | reverse complement strand
CTCCGGATGAAGTTCCCACTCCCCCGAATGAAAAGTCTGGCGACTTAGAAAATCCGCCTCCCAGTTCTCCACGCCTGGGATGTAAATCGCTGACAGGTGGCAAGAGTGAGACTCTGCCCAGCGAATTATCTTTGAGACTTCCAACATCGCTAGGGAACTTCTGGTTCCCCCTTGATGGTTGATGTAAGCCACAGTCGTGATGTTGTCTGATTGAAATCTGATGAACCTCAGAGTTGCTAACTGAGGCCAAGCTAGGAGAGCATTGAATATTGCTCTTAATTCCAGAATATTTATTGGGAGGAGTTTCTCCTCCTGAGTCCATAATCCCTGAGCCTTCAGGGAGTTCCAGACTGCGCCCCAGCCTAGAAGGCTGGCGCCTGTTGTTACAATCGTCCAATCTGGCCTGCGAAAGGTCATCCCCTTGGACAGATGTGGCCGAGAAAGCCACCATAGAAGAGAATCTCTGGTCTCTTGATGCAGATTTAGTAGGGGGGACAAATCTGAGTAATCCCCGTTCCACTGACTTAGCATGCACAATTGCAGCGGTCTGAGATGCAGGCGCGCAAATGGCACTATGTCCATTGCCGCTACCATTAAGCCGATTACTTCCATGCACTGAGCTACTGACGGGTGTGGAATGGAATGAAGGACACGGCAAGCATTTAGAAGTTTTGATAACCTGGCCTCTGTCAGGTAAATTTTCATCTCTACAGAATCTATAAGAGTCCCTAGAAGTGGTAATAGAGAACTATTTTCCACGTTCACCTTCCACCCATGCAACCTCAGAAATGCCAGAACTATCTCTGTATGAGACTTGGCAGATTGAAAACTTGACGCTTGTATCAGAATGTCGTCTAGGTACGGAGTCACCGCTATGCCTCGCGGTCTTAGTACCGCCAGAAGTGAGCCCAGAACTTTTGTAAAGATTCTAGGAGCCGTAGCTAATCCGAAGGGAAGAGCTACAAACTGGTAATGCCTGTCTAGGAAAGCAAATCTTAGGTACCGATAATGTTCCTTGTGAATCGGTATGTGAAGGTAGGCATCCTTTAAGTCCACTGTGGTCATGTACTGACCCTCTTGGATCATGGGAAGGATGGTTCGAATAGTTTCCATTTTGAATGATGGAACTCTTAGGAATTTGTTTAGGATTTTTAAGTCCAAGATTGGTCTGAAGGTTCCCTCTTTCTTGGGAACCACAAATAGATTTGAATAGAATCCTTGCCCGTGTTCCGTCCGCGGAACTGGGTGGATCACCCCCATTAGTAAGAGGTCTTGTACACAGCGTAGAAACGCCTCTTTCTTTATTTGGTTTGCTAATAACCTTGAAAGATGAAATCTCCCTCGTGGAGGAGAAGTTTTGAAGTCCAGGAGATATCCCTGAGATATGATCTCCAACGCCCAGGGATCCTGGACATCTCTTGCCCAAGCCTGGGCGAAGAGAGAAAGTCTGCCCCCCACTAGATCCGTTTCCGGATAGGGGGCCCTCTCTTCATGCTGTCTTAGGGGCAGCAGCAGGTTTCTTGGCCTGCTTGCCCTTGTTCCAGGACTGGTTAACTTTCCAGCCCTGCCTGTAACGAGCAACAGCTCCTTCCTGTTTTGGAGCGGAGGAAGTTGATGCTGCTCCTGCCTTGAGGTTACGAAAGGCACGAAAATTAGACTGTTTGGCCTTTGATTTGGCCCTGTCCTGAGGTAGAGCATGGCCCTTACCTCCCGTAATGTCAGCTATAATTTCTTTCAAGCCGGGCCTGAATAAGGTCTGCCCTTTGAAAGGAATATTAAGCAATTTAGATTTAGAAGTCACGTCAGCTGACCAGGATTTAAGCCATAGCGCTCTGCGCGCTTGGATGGCGAATCCGGAGTTCTTAGCCGTAAGTTTGGTTAAATGTACGACGGCATCAGAAACAAATGCGTTAGCTAGCTTAAGTGCTTTAAGCTTGTTCATAATTTCATCCAATGGAGCTGTGCGAATGGCCTCTTCCAGAGACTCAAACCAGAATGCCGCCGCAGCAGTGACAGGCGCAATGCATGCAAGGGGCTGTAAGATAAAACCTTGTTGAACAAACATTTTCTTAAGGTAACCCTCTAATTTCTTATCCATTGGATCTGAAAAGGCACAACTATCCTCCACCGGGATAGTGGTACGCTTAGCTAAAGTAGAAACTGCTCCCTCCACCTTAGGGACCGTCTGCCATAAGTCTCGTGTGGTGGCGTCTATAGGAAACATTTTCCTAAATATGGGAGGAGGGGAAAAAGGCACACCAGGTCTATCCCACTCCTTGCTAATAATCTCTGTAAGCCTTTTAGGTATAGGAAACACGTCAGTACACACCGGTACCGCATAGTATCTATCCAACCTACATAATTTTTCTGGAATTGCAACCGTGTTACAATCATTCAGAGCCGCTAATACCTCCCCTAGCAATATGCGGAGGTTCTCAAGCTTAAATTTAAAATTAGAAATCTCTGAATCCAGTCTCCCTGGATCAGATCCGTCACCCACAGAATGAAACTCTCCGTCTTCATGTTCTGCAAATTGTGACGCAGTATCTGACATGGCTCTCACCTCATCCGCGCGCTCTGCCCTTAACCCAGAGCTATCGCGCTTGCCTCTTAATTCTGGCAATTTAGATAATACTTCTGTCATAACAGTAGCCATGTCTTGCAAAGTGATTTGTAAGGGCCTCCCTGATGTACTTGGCGCCACAAAATCACGCACCTCCTGAGCGGGAGGCGAAGGTACTGACACGTGAGGAGAGTTAGTCGGCATAACTTCCCCCTCGTTGTCTGGTGATAATTTCTTTACATGTAAAGATTGACTTTTATTTAAAGTAACATCAATGCAATTAGTACACAAATTTCTATTGGGCTCCACATTGGCCTTTAAACATAGTGAACAAAGAGATTCATCTGTGTCAGACATGTTTAAACAGACTAGCAATGAGACTAGCAAGCTTGGAAATACTTTTCTAAATAAATTTACAAGCAATATAAAAAACGCTACTGTGCCTTTAAGAAGCACAAAAAGCTGTCACAGTTGAAATAACAATGAACCAAAATAATTATAGCAACCAATTTTTCACAGTAAATGTATTAAGTTAGCAAAGGATTGCACCCACCAGCAAATGGATGATTAACCCCTTAATACCCAAAAACGGATAACAATTTAATAATTAACATTTTTATCACAGTCAAACACACTGTCACAGGTCTGCTGTGACTGATTACCTCCCTCAAAATGAATTTTGAAGACCCCTGAGCTCTCTAGAGACGATCTGGATCATGGAGGATGAAGTAGACAGATTGTGACTGAATTTTTACTACGCAAAAAAAGCGCTAAAATAGGCCCCTCCCACTCATATTACAACAGTGGGGAAGCTCAGATCACTGTTTCTATGCAGAAAACAAAGATGGCCATGTGGTAAAAATCATGCCCCAATAAGTTTTATCACCAAGTACCTCACAAAAAACCATTAACATGCCAGTAAACGTTTTAAACATACATTTGAAAAGTTATGAAGTGTTATTAATAAGCCTGCTACCAGTCGCTTTTACTGCAGTTAAGGCTCATACATTATTTCAGTATTAACAGTATTTTCAGAGCCAATTCCATTCCTTAGAAAAATACATTCAGTGTACACACACTCATCAGCCTAATACCAGTCGCTATCACTGCATTTAAGGCTGAACTTACTTTACATTGGTATCAGCAGTATTTTCTCAGTCAATTCCATTCCTCAGAAAAATTATTTACTGCACATACCTCATTTGCAGGGGGGCCCTGCATGCTATTCCCCTTTTCTGAAGTTACCTCACTCCTCAGATGAGAACAGCCAGTGGATCTTAGTTACGTCTGCTAAGATCATAGAAAACGCAGGCAGATTCTTCTTTTAATGCTGCCTGAGAACAAACAGCACACTCCGGTGCCATTTAAAATAACAAACTTTTGATTGTAGAAATAAACTAAGTTAAAAAACACCACAGACCTCTCACAGCGACCTATCTTTAGTTAGGCTGCAAGAGAATGACTGAATATGACATGTGAGGGGAGGAGCTATATAGCAGCTCTGCTTTGGGTGATCCTCTTGCAGCTTCCTGTTAGGAAGAGATATATTCCATAAGTAATGGATGACCCGTTGGACTGACTACACTTAACAAGAGAAATATATATATATATATATATATATATATATATATATATATATATATATATATACACACATACACATACACACACACAGACACCGGTTGTCAGTGCCTCACCCATGTGTGCAGTTAGAAACCACTAGTGCATCGCTGCTCCTTCAACAAATAATATCAAGTCAATTAAACAAATTTGATAATAGATGGAAAGTTGTTTAAATTGTATGTTCTACCTAAATAATTAAAGAAAAAATGTGGGTTTCATGTCCTTTTAACAATAAAATACATTAAAAGTTATTAACCATAAGCTCAGAGTAACATCTCTGAAGTTCAGCTCAGTCTCTGCTTTTGATTCCCTCTCCAATGTTCAACTGCTCTCTCTCTCTCTGCAGATCAACTCTCTCTTTGCTCACAAACCTCACACCCCCACTTCTATTTAAGACACCACCAAAAAGGCGCATAGGCCTCCCCTGCCTCCTTTTGCACGTGTCCAACACTGCAGCATACTGGGAAGTGTGGTTCCTGGCTGCAGAGCAGAAAGTAAATTAGAAAGTAATTAGGCTTTTGACAACTTGTATCATTTAATCGCCTTTCATTCTTGACTTCTAGAAACTTTTATATCTATTTATAAAACAAACGTGACAGCTGACAATATTAAACATTTTTACCCTTGTTTAAATGTTGCCGTTATCTTTAGTTCTCCATGCATGAATCAACTGTTCAGCAGAACTTTATTAGAAGTCTGCTAATCTAACACAGGTGCCATTAATATTTCTCGATAAATGGGAAAATGCAAAATCAATACTTGAGAACAGAACTGTGATATAGTAGCATGAAATCTCCTATGAAGCGCTGCACTGAGTAAAACAGAGTAAAAAATAAACCTTAAAGTGAATGTAAATTTTGATACAAAAGTGCCTGGTTTTTAAAAATTTGATTAAAAACAGGGGCACTTTAATTAATCAAAATTTACATTTCACTCGTGTTGTGAAAAAATACTTACCTTTTAATGTTGACAGCCGCTCCAGCTTCCTCTGCCCGTCGCAAAGCCTCTTCCTGGGTCTAAAATAAGGAATCCGGCTTCCTCCAATCACGGCTTTGAATCAGACACTAATTCCCCCGGGAGGGAAGCCGTGATTGGAGGATGACCCATCCATCATTTCTGACGTCAGAAAAGGCTTGCGATGACCGGGGGAAGCTGGAGCGGCTGTCAAGTTTAAAAGGTAAGTATTTTTTCACAAGTGGTGAAATGTAAGTTTTGATTAATTAAAGTGCCCCTGTTTTTAATCGAATTTTTTTAAAAATGGGAACTTTTGCATCAAAACTTACATTCAGTTTAAAGAAGCTTCTATAACTGTGCTTTTGTTAGTTACAATAAGGTCCATAAGTATTTAGAAAGTGACAATTTTCATAATCATGGCTCTGCACACAACCACAATGGGTTTGAAATGAAGCATTCAAAATGTGATTAAAGTACAGACTTTCAGCTTTAATTCAAGGGGTTTAATAACAAAAGACCTTATTGAACTGTTAAGAATCACAACTTTTTTATACAGTCCCCCCAATTTTCAGGGGCTCAAAAGTAATTGGTCAAATATTCATAAATGAGCATAGTCATTTTAAGACTTGGTTGAAAATCCTTTGCTGTTTTTGACTTCCTGATGTCTGGAACCCATAATCATCATCAAATTCTGTTTCCTCCCTAATGTGATGCTTTGTCAGGCCTTTACTACGTGTGTCTAAAGTTGCTGATTGTTTTGGGGCCTTTCTGCCTATAGATTTCTCTTCAGCAAATGAAATGCATGTTAAATTGGGTTTAGGTCAGGTGACTGACTCAGATATTGAATATTCCATTTCTTTGCCTTGAAAAGCTCTTTTGTTACTTTCACCGTATGTCTCTCTGTACTGTTAAGCGCCATTCTATCAGTTCTGTAGCATTTGGCTGAATCTTTGCAGATAGTGTTGCTCTATACACTATTAATCCTGCTGCGTCTGTCAGTAGTCACATCATCAATACTAGTGACCCAGTTCAATTTGCAGCCATACATGCCTTTTGCCATATCATTGCGTCCACCATGTTTAGCAGATTATGTGGTATGCTTCGGATCACAAGCCATCCCTACATACCTTCTTCAGCCACTTATCTTAGGTTGATCTTAGTTTCATCTGTCCAAAGAATACTGTTCCAGGACAAGGCAGGCTTTTTTTTTTTTTTTTTAGATGTTTTCAGGCAAATCTTATCTGGCCTTCCTAATATTGAGGCTTTTTGAGAAGTTTGTAACTTGTGGAATGTAGTTACTTCTATTAATTAGTAACTTGATTGTAGACTTTGATAATGATATGCCTGCATCATGTTGAGTGTTCTTGAATTGATTTGACAATGTTTTTTTTTATTCACCAAGCAAAGAATTTTCTGATCATCCACAACAGTTTTCCATGGTGACCCAGGTCCTTTGGTGTTGCTGAGCTCCTCGGGGAGTTTCTTCTTTTTAAGAATGTACCAAGTTGTTGATTAGGCCACAATATTTCTGCTACTTTTTTAAGAACCCCCCAATAATGATGGCCTACTTTACTTGAATATTCAACTGCTTAACAAGGGAACTGACCATACTGGCCCATAAAGTAGCTTTTCAGCTAACTGTTCAATTACTTTTGTTCCTAAAGGGGCTACATATAAAATGTGCTATAATCCATTGATCCAATTCGGATGTGTATAACTTTATTTTAACTTCAATATTTTTTCAAATATTTATTACCCTAACTGCACATTTGCATTGTTTATCTGATCTATCTTGCGAAGGCCTAATAGGACAGCATATGATCTGTACTGATCTAAGCAGTTGCTGTAAAGGTCTTCTATGAGATAAAAGGCTATTAACAGATTAAAATATACAATACACAGTTGTGTTTCAACCATGTTTAGTATATTTTATCATCTTAGCATATTTGTTTTTACCTTTAACAATAATTTGTTCTATGAATAAAATTATCCACTTATTTTCATTCAGAAATAGCAAAAATAAACCCTCAAGCAGCTGAATTAATGTTACACCTAAGAGCAATACAACTCATTTAGGTTATCAAATACTGAATTATGATAATAAAAGTGGTTATCAAACATTAAAGACATAATGATAGATACAAAGCTAAGAATAGCCTTAGATTCTTAGTGTACATGTAGATGTGTTTTGTACATTTATATTAGTTGAATTATATTGAAGTGTAAAAGTTTACTTTGTATAAAGTAGTTTCTGCAAAGTAATGGGCACCGCCATATTTGAATTATTTGCTCTCAGTAGAAGACAGAGAATCAGGTACAAATATAAATAGGACAATAAAATGGAGTTTGTGCAAACCCTGTTAGATGATCTAATGTGCCACACAGCCTTGTTTGGACAGTCTCTTATTGTCTGTTTTATATCTGTCTCTAAATATTCTCAGCAGGAGAGTAAAGTAACGGGAAACAAAGTTCAAATATTGCACCACCCATTACTTTGTACTAGCTCAGTGGAATATAAAATACCAACAATTTCTGAAGTTAAATTAGAGTAAAAGGGGACAAAACAAATAATGAAAGTATATTGCAAAATTTAACTACATATAATTAAACATTTTAATTTATAATCTTATACTGTTGAAAACAATTTGAAGATACTTTTCTTCTTTCATGGAGATCTATATGAAAATTGTCTACCAGAAGCACTTGCAATTGTAAATGTCTGTCACGTTTGTTCAAAAAAAGTTATACAATAATAAAAAATAAGAAATACTTGTTTCAATCATGAGCTACAATTATTTGTTGATTTGTCCCTCTACCACTTAGAGCGTAAGCTCCCTATAGAGCAGGGCCCTAATAATGCAAAGTCGTTACCACTGAGTAAATGAAGTCAAAACTTAAAAGAACATATAAAGTGAGGCTAAAAAGAAGGATATGAAGAAAGTAAGGATTACATTTCTTACAGCCCAATTGCAGCAAAGATTTTTTAAGAGGCAAGAAATAGGTTATTGGTTAATCACAGACAAAAAAAAAGAATGTTATAAATATGCAGTTCTTCAAATGACTAACATAAAAAGCACAGATCTTATGACCTTATGACGACGAAACCAAATCGCGTCTCAAATGAATTACGAAACACACAAATCCTTTATTTTGGCTTGACAAAACCAAAGCTTTCATTTAAATAAGACCTATCAGAATCCGGAGGTGTAGATAGAAGGTTCCACGGAGCAATTTAATGTTTCACTTTTTTTACCCCTCTGTTCTTTCTTATTTATTTACCAACATCTTGTAAAAATAAAAAAAAAGTGATTGACTTACAAATGTAACACATTTAAGAATTGGGAGTGAAGCAATAAAACAATGGGGATAATAAACACTCCCACCCATCATAACTGCAACCCATTACAACACTTACCAAAAAGTGACACAAGGCGAGTTATGGTGAAGAATAAATGACCTAGTAAAACATCAGATACTCAAAAGAAGATCTGAAGTATCTTTCAAACTTTACATTTGTTAAACTCACCAAAACAAGTTGTTATAAATGTATAGGAATGGGCACTGCTGTGTGATTGTAATCAATCATAGTGATAGCGGTTTGATCTGAAAATACAGGGCAGCACCAACAATAAAATCCATGTTATGTATTTAAACCATTAAAAAAACACGTGAATACACGGCAATATATCACCGTTAATGGCTAAAACTATGGCATAGAAACTAAAATGAGTCGGCCATTCACGGTGGCTTCATGCCAGTCTGTGTATTCACATCTTTTTTTAATGGTTTAAATAAATAATATGGATTTTGTTACGCTGGTGCCGCCCGTGATTGTCTTGTGAATACATTCTATAGCAACCAGATTAGGCAAGCACGGTGATGTGTATACTTTGGGCTCCATTTATCATTCATTATTGAAATACGACTTTTAGTTCTCTTGCCTTTGGAGAGGTGCACATGTGCGCTCATATTTATCATAAAAACTGTAGTATTTTAACGCCAATTTCCAAAGGCGAGATGCAGCAGATTAATGATAAATCTCTCCATTAGTATTATATATGCTCCTTATTTATCATTAGAAATACTCCCAAATAGACTTTTTTTAAATTGAAATCTAACTTGTTTAAACTGTGTATTTCATTATTTAAATACAAACCTAATTTAATTTTAATGTAATAAAATAAATATTTTCTTTTTAAATTATGACAAAACATAACTGAATACATGTCATTTAATCAATAAATTTATTTTTTTGGTTTTAGTCATGTGTAAGAAAGCTTTATATTTTTATACACATTCTACAATTATAATAATAAAAACTGATGTTTTAAACAATAACACCTTTATCTTCTTCCACACCCCCTGCAGTACTTATGACTCCAATAGATATGCAAAAATGTCAGTGGTGACACAAAATATGTTAATAAGTATGGGCATGTATCACATCTCTACGGATATAATTTATTGTTAGCTTTAGACTGATGAGCTTGTCTTCCTTTACAAATAGAAATTAATAGGACACCAATTTTTTATTTTCAAATAATATATTTATTATAAAACATAAAATAAAAATTATGTTATCTTCACATTCATTAATTTAAAAATATATTATCAAAAGAAAATTTACATCATTGATGTATATTTCATTCTTATAGCTGCCAAAATTAAGAAAACATAATTTATGCTTACCTGATAAATTCCTTTCTTCTGTAGTGTGATCAGTCCACGGGTCATCATTACTTCTGGGATATTACTCCTCCCCAACAGGAAGTGCAAGAGGATTCACCCAGCAGAGCTGCATATAGCTCCTCCCCTCTACGTCACTCCCAGTCATTCGACCAAGGACCAACGAGAAAGGAGAAGCCAAGGGTGAAGTGGTGACTGGAGTATAATTTAAAAAATATTTACCTGCCTTAAAAAACAGGGCGGGCCGTGGACTGATCACACTACAGAAGAAAGGAATTTATCAGGTAAGCATAAATTATGTTTTCTTCTGTTAAGTGTGATCAGTCCACGGGTCATCATTACTTCTGGGATACCAAAGCAAAAGTACACGGATAACGGGAGGGATAGGCAGGCTCTTTATACAGAAGGAACCACTGCCTGAAGAACCTTTCTCCCAAAAATAGCCTCCGAGGAAGCAAAAGTGTCAAATTTGTAAAATTTGGAAAAAGTATGAAGCGAAGACCAAGTTGCAGCCTTGCAAATCTGTTCAACAGAGGCCTCATTCTTAAAGGCCCAAGTGGAAGCCACAGCTCTAGTAGAATGAGCTGTAATTCTTTCAGGAGGCTGCTGTCCAGCAGTCTCATAGGCTAAACGAATTATGCTACGAAGCCAGAAAGAAAGAGAGGTAGCAGAAGCCTTTTGACCTCTCCTCTGACCAGAGTAAACGACAAACAGGGAAGACGTTTGTCGAAATTCCTTAGTTGCCTGTAAATAAAACTTTAGGGCACGAACTACATCCAGATTGTGCAGAAGACGTTCCTTCTTCGAAGAAGGATTTGGACACAAAGAAGGAACAACAATCTCTTGATTGATATTCCTGTTAGTGACTACCTTAGGTAAGAACCCAGGTTTAGTACGCAGAACTACCTTATCCGAATGAAAAATCAAATAAGGAGAATCACAATGTAGGGCTGATAACTCAGAGACTCTTCGAGCCGAGGAAATAGCCATTAAAAATAAAACTTTCCAGGATAACAACTTTATATCAATGGAATGAAGGGGTTCAAACGGAACGCCTTGTAAAACGTTAAGAACAAGGTTTAAACTCCATGGCGGAGCAACAGTTTTAAACACAGGCTTAATCCTGGCCAAAGCCTGACAAAAAGCCTGAACGTCTGGAACTTCTGACAGACGTTTGTGCAACAGAATGGACAGAGCTGAGATCTGTCCCTTTAATGAACTAGCAGATAAACCCTTTTCTAAACCTTCTTGTAGAAAAGACAATATCCTAGGAATCCTAACCTTACTCCAAGAGTAACCTTTGGATTCGCACCAATATAGGTATTTACGCCATATCTTATGGTAAATCCTTCTGGTAACAGGCTTCCTAGCCTGTATTAGGGTATCAATAACTGACTCAGAAAAACCACGTTTTGATAAAATCAAGCGTTCAATTTCCAAGCAGTCAGCTTCAGAGAAGTTAGATTTTGATGTTTGAAAGGACCCTGCATCAGAAGGTCCTGTTTCAGAGGTAGAGACCAAGGTGGACAGGATGACATGTCCACCAGGTCTGCATACCAAGTCCTGCGTGGCCATGCAGGTGCTATTAGAATAACTGATGCTCTCTCCTGTTTGATTCTGGCAATCAATCGAGGAAGCATCGGGAAGGGTGGAAACACGTAAGCCATCCTGAAGTCCCAAGGTGCTGTCAGGGCATCTATCAGGACTGCTCCTGGATCCCTGGATCTGGACCCGTAACGAGGAAGCTTGGCGTTCTGTCGAGACGCCATGAGATCTATCTCTGGTTTGCCCCACTGATGAAGTATTTGGGCAAAGACCTCCGGATGAAGTTCCCACTCCCCCGGATGAAAAGTCTGACGACTTAAGAAATCCGCCTCCCAGTTCTCCACTCCCGGGATGTGGATTGCTGACAGGTGGCAAGAGTGAAACTCTGCCCAGCGAATTATCTTTGTTACTTCCATCATTGCTAGGGAGCTTCTTGTCCCTCCCTGATGGTTGATGTAAGCTACAGTCGTGATGTTGTCCGACTGAAACCTGATGAACCCCCGAGTTATCAACTGGGGCCAAGCCAGGAGGGCATTGAGAACTGCTCTCAATTCCAGAATGTTTATTGGTAGGAGACTCTCCTCCTGACTCCATTGTCCCTGAGCCTTCAGAGAATTCCAGACGGCACCCCAACCTAGAAGGCTGGCGTCTGTTACAATTGTCCAGTCTGGCCTGCTGAATGGCATCCCCATGGACAGATGTGGCCGAGAAAGCCACCATAGAAGAGAATTTCTGGTCTCTTGATCCAGATTCAGAGAAGGGGACAAGTCTGAGTAATCCCCATTCCACTGACTTAGCATGCACAGTTGCAGTGGTCTGAGGTGTAAGCGTGCAAAGGGTACTATGTCCATTGCCGCTACCATCAAGCCGATTACCTCCATGCATTGAGCCACTGACGGTTGTTGAATGGAATGAAGGGTGCGGCAAGCACTTTGCAGTCTTGTTAACCTGTCTTCTGTCAGGTAAATCTTCATCTCTACAGAATCTATAAGAGTCCCCAGAAAGGGAACTCTTGTGAGTGGAACGAGTGAACTTTTCTTTTCGTTCACCTTCCATCCATGTGACCTTAGAAATGCCAGTACTAACTCTGTATGAGACTTGGCAGTTTGAAAGCTTGAAGCTTGTATCAGAATGTCGTCTAGGTACGGAGCTACCGAGATTCCCCGCGGTCTTAGTACCGCCAGAAGAGCACCCAGAACCTTTGTGAAGATTCTTGGAGCTGTAGCCAATCCGAATGGAAGAGCTACAAACTGGTAATGCCTGTCTAGGAAGGCAAACCTTAGGTACCGGTAATGATCTTTGTGAATCGGTATGTGAAGGTAAGCATCCTTTAAATCCACTGTGGTCATGTACTGACCCTTTTGGATCATGGGTAAAATTGTCCGAATAGTCTCCATCTTGAACGATGGAACTCTTAGGAATTTGTTTAGGATCTTTAAGTCCAGGATTGGTCTGAAAGTTCCCTCTTTTTTGGGGACCACAAACAGATTTGAGTAAAACCCTTGTCCCTGTTCCGACCGTGGAACTGGATGGATTATTCCCATTAACAAAAGCTCTTGTACGCAGCGTAGAAACGCCTCTTTCTTTGTTTGGTTTGATGACAACCTTGACAGATGAAATCTCTCTCTTGGAGGAGAGTATTTGAAGTCCAGAAGGTATCCCTGAGATATTATCTCTAGCGCCCAGGGATCCTGGACATCTCTTGCCCAAGCCTGGGCGAAGAGAGAAAGTCTGCCCCCCACTAGATCCGATCCCGGATCGGGGGCCCTCAATTCATGCTGTTTTAGGGGCAGCAGCAGGTTTCCTGGCCTGCTTGCCCTTGCTCCAAGACTGGTTAGGTCTCCAGCCTTGTCTGTAGCGAGCAACAGATCCTTCTTGTTTTGGAGCAGAGGAAGTTGATGCTGCTCCTGCTTTGAAATTCCGAAAGGAACGAAAATTAGACTGTCTGGCCTTAGGTTTGGCCCTGTCTTGAGGCAGGGCGTGGCCTTGACCTCCTGTAATGTCAGCGATAATTTCTTTCAAACCAGGCCCAAATAAGGTCTGCCCTTTAAAAGGTATATTAAGTAATTTAGACTTAGAAGTAACATCAGCTGACCAGGATTTTAGCCACAGTGCTCTGCGTGCCTGAATGGCGAATCCTGAATTCTTAGCCGTAAGTTTAGTTAAATGTACTACGGCCTCCGAAATGAATGAATTAGCTAGTTTAAGGACTCTAAGCTTGTCCGTAATGTCATCCAGAGGAGCTGAATTAATGGTCTCTTCCAGCGACTCAAACCAGAATGCCGCCGCAGCCGTGACCGGCGCAATGCATGCAAGGGGTTGCAATATAAAACCTTGTTGAACAAACATTTTCTTAAGGTAACCCTCTAACTTTTTATCCATTGGATCTGAAAAGGCACAGCTATCCTCCACCGGGATAGTGGTACGCTTAGCTAAAGTAGAAACTGCTCCCTCCACCTTAGGGACCGTCTGCCATAAGTCCCGTGTGGTGGCGTCTATTGGAAACATTTTTCTAAATATCGGAGGGGGTGAGAACGGTACACCGGGTCTATCCCACTCTTTAGTAATAATTTCAGTTAGTCTTTTAGGTATAGGAAAAACGTCGGTACTCGTTGGTACCGCAAAATATTTATCCAACCTACACATTTTCTCTGGTATTGCAACTGTGTTACAATCATTCAGAGCCGCTAACACCTCCCCTAGTAATACACGGAGGTTCTCCAGCTTAAATTTAAAATTTGAAATATCTGAATCCAATCTGTTTGGATCAGAACCGTCAGCCGCAGAATGAAGCTCTCCGTCCTCATGTTCTGCAAGTTGTGACGCAGTATCTGACATGGCCCTAGTATTATCAGCGCACTCTGTTCTCACCCCAGAGTGATCACGCTTGCCTCTTAGTTCTGGTAATCTAGCCAAAACTTCAGTCATAACAGTAGCCATATCTTGTAATGTTATCTGTAATGGCCGCCCAGATGTACTGGGCGCCACAATATCGCGCACCTCCCGAGCGGGAGATGCAGGTACTGACACGTGAGGAGAGTTAGTCGGCATAACTCTCCCCTCGCTGTTTGGTGAAATTTGTTCAATTTGTACAGATTGACTTTTATTTAAAGTAGCATCAATACAGTTAGTACATAAATTTCTATTGGGCTCCACTTTGGCATTGGAACAAATAACACAGGTATCTTCCTCTGAATCAGACATGTTTAACACACTAGCAAATAAACTTGCAACTTGGAATACAATTCTAGTAAAATATTATGAAAACGTACTGTGCCTATAAGAAGCACAGAAGATTTATGACAGTTGAAAATTAATAAACTGAAACAGTTATAGCATCAATCCTTGTAAACACAACTTTAGCAAAGGTTTGTTCCCATTAGCAAAAGACAACTAACTCTGATAGCAGAAAAAAAAATTACAGAATAAACGTTTTTTTTTTTTTTTTTATCACAGTCAACTACAATCTCACAGCTCTGCTGTGAGAATTACCTCCCTCAAAACAAGTTTTGAAGACCCCTGAGTTCTGTAGAGATGAACCGGATCATGCAGGAAATACAATGAGCTGCTGACTGAAATTTTTTGATGCGTAGCAAAAGCGCCAAAAAACGGCCCCTCCCCCTCACACACAACAGTGAGAGAGATCAGAAACTGTCAGAAATTAGATCAAGCAACTGCCAAGTGGAAAAATAGTGCCCAAACATTTATTCACTCAGTACCTCAGAAAATGAAAACGATTTTACATTCCAGCAAAAACGTTTAACATAAATTAAGAATTATTAAAGAGCCTGTTGCTAGTCCCTGCAAAATAGGCTAAAAGGTTTTATGTACACAGTGTAATTCCAGTGAAGTACCATTCCCCAGAATACTGAAGTGTAAAATATACATACATGACATTATATCGGTATGGCAGGATTTTCTCATCAATTCCATTGTCAGAAAATAAAAGCTGCTACATACCTCTTTGCAGATTAATCTGCCCGCTGTCACCCGATCTGAAGTTTACCTCTCCTCAGATGGCCGAGAAACAGCAATATGATCTTAACTACTCCGGCTAAAATCATAGTAAAAAACTCTGGTAGATTCTTCTTCAAACTCTGCCAGAGAGGTAATAACACACTCCGGTGCTATTATAAAATAATAAACTTTTGATTGAAGATATAAAACTAAGTATAATCACCATAGTCCTCTCACACATCCTATCTAGTCGTTGGGTGCAAGAGAATGACTGGGAGTGACGTAGAGGGGAGGAGCTATATGCAGCTCTGCTGGGTGAATCCTCTTGCACTTCCTGTTGGGGAGGAGTAATATCCCAGAAGTAATGATGACCCGTGGACTGATCACACTTAACAGAAGAAATATTCTATCTTCTTTCACGAAAAAAGTGGAGTAAATTCAATGTTCTCCACAGTGGTTTTGGAGAACTTTTGTGATCGTATTTGTAGGAGAATTTTAGGTTCTCCTAAGTTGCAAAATAATGATAAACATGAATTTTGGCGATTAGTAAGGCATATTTTTAAAAATATGACCAAAAAAGATTTTTTTTATGCTCTCTTTGGTACACATGTGCGCCTAGGCGAGAGAGAATAGAGTGGGAGAATTTTGTGGTCGTATTTACTTATTTTTAGGCGTATTTTGCTTTGATAAATAGGAGAACAATTTCAACAGCGTATTTATAGGCGTAAATGTGGGAGAATTACAATGATAAATGGAGCTCTTTGGAGGAGAATACAGAGAATGATATTCAGCAGGAGACCAGGAGGCTATGTGATGCCTCACTGTGGAAGTTAAACAGCACACATTTACCAATAGAGTTTAAAAGTACTCTATAGATGAACAGGGAAGAATTTGAACAAGCGTGTTCTTCATTAATGTACCCACGAAAGCAGTAAGAGATGACAGTGGGCTCTTCCCAAAATAAATAAGAAATCTTTATAAGGATTACATGTGCATTTGTCTAGATACATAAAAAAATGGCAACAGGGCAATGTGTTTTATACTAATGCGGAAATCACAAAAACTAATTTCAACATACCCAAGAGTGAAAATTCAGTAGTAGCGCTGTTTTATTTAAAGTGTCAATAACACACTGGAACAAGATTTTATTGATGGTTTAAGAAAATTATAGCAATCTGTAACCATTTAGTGATTTAATAACTAAATTTGATCTGTTTACAGAAATAGCCATGTCACAAAGTAAACATATCTGCTAGGTCAAGTCTGTGACTATGGCTTAAAAAATTTGAAAACACAATACGTTTTAAAATTAAAAAGCGTGCGTGTTGGCTGGACAACAAAACAATGTTACATTAGAGATCAATGACCTAAAAAGTAGTTAAGATAAATTTGTGAGATTAAAGTTCAAGAAAAATTGAATTTGCATAGGAAAACCAATTTATTTTAAATAACCGACAAAGGAAAAAAAAAAAGTTAAATAAATGAACAAAAACCCTGCAGAGATTCCAAGATAGACCTCAACGAAATTACAGACAATCAGAAAGGATTTAGAAAGTGTTTTGTATTTACTTAGAACACATTACACTTATTTTTTTTCTCTAGGATGCTCAGTAATCACAATTTAGAGGTTGGGAAGACATTTATCTAAGACAATACTGGGATAAGTACATGCCTAAAGCAGAAGAATTTGGCTTCACATTATGTCTTTCAAAAGTACCAAGGATATGCAGCAGTGATTGCATTGAAAACATTTATCCCGCTGTGTATGATTTCCTACATGATTGCTTCTTGCATGTTGTGATTCACTGTGGTTAAGAGACAACTGCCAGAATATGGCATAGAAAGCCCTAAAAAGCATTTGTTGAACCTCCAAAAGTTACACTTCTAAAGTCTCCACTTTTTTTTTATTATTATTATGGAAAAATGATGTTGAGTAATTGCAAAAGATTGGACACACAGATTGTGTTATAAACATACAATCATAATTCATTTCTAAAACCCTAAAGAGAACACAAATGGAAGCAATGCTTTTATTCTACAAAATGATACGCACATGCATTCTTATCAGAAATACAAATTACAGCAAACAGTAAAACTAGATAATGTTCTACAATTCTACACAACCTCCATATACATCTTATTTTTTCCCCTGATTATGAGTATTGTATCTATTACAGTTGGCAGCATGAATCCTATTCAAGAGTAATTATCCACAAGGCTGCAGTATCAAACTCTCTAATAACAAAGCATTGCTATTTAAGTTTCAGGGGATCTTTTATCTAGATACGTAAACATTTTACACTGCAATACTAATTTTCACTAATTTTGCAATCCTTTTAAGGGACATTAAACACTAAATAAATGCTAGATAGAATGATGCATTCAAAGAAATTATTAGTCAGAATAACTTGGATGCATTTTTTAAAGTTTCATTAGCTGTTTAAATATTGACAAAATAGTATACCAATACCCTATTATAGGAACAATGCAAAAGGAGGGGGATTGTAGCACTCCACCTCTATAAGAATAAGTATAGTATAGTTAAAATATAATTTTTATAGTGATTAGTATAAAAATCCAGCAAACCCTGGTATGTCCCCCACCACACTTTAAAACAAACAGATCAAATACTTCACACAACCTAGGCTGTTTGCCTCCCTGTTTCCTGGCCGATAACTGCTCACTTCAGCTTCAGGTAACAGAGGCAAGAGCAGCACTACAGGGTGAGTATAGAGCTGTGACAATAGCACAAAACGCGTTTCGGCCTGTAAACGGCCTTTTTCAATGTGTGTTAAAGGACAAACCGAACGCTGGAACAGTGTGTGTCTTAAATACCCTTCCTAGCAATGGGCTCTCAAATACTGACGCTTTGCATCTTAGCCACTCCCCCTCCCATATTCACTTAATAATTCTATTAGTTGGTAAGGGGGTGTATGTTAAGGAGAGAATCCCATAGGTCAGTAGTCTAATAGTAAACAATGGCTAGCAATATCAGTATTAGCCGAAGTATTAAGATCTCATTGTGCAGATGATATAGTATAACACTCCCCTAATAAAACATTGTCTGCACGATGAGATCTTAACACTTCGGCTAATACTGATATTGCTAGTCATTGTTTACTATTAGACTACTGACCTATGGGATTCTCTCCTTAACATACAGCCCCTTTCCAACCAATAGAATTATCAAGTGAATATGGGAGGGGGAGTGGCTAAGACGCAAAGCGTCCGTATTGGAGAGCCCATTGCTAGGAAGGGTATTTAAGACACACTGTTCCAGCGTTCGGTTTGTCCTATTTAACACACATTGAGAAAGGCCATTTACAAGCTGAAACGCGTTTTGTGCTATTGTCACAGCTTTATACTCACCCTGTAGTGCTGCTCTTGCCTCTGTCACCTGAAGCCGACGTGAGTTGTTATTGGCCAGGAAACAGGGAGGCAAACAGCCTAGGTTGTGTGAAGTATTTGATCTGTTTGTTTTAAAGTGTGGTGGGGGACATACTGGGGTTTGCTGGATTTTTATACCAATCACAATAAAAGTTATATTTTAACTATACTATACTTATTCTTAGAGGTGGAGTGCTACAATCTCCCTTCTTTTGCCTTGTTCCTATAATAGGGTATTGGTATTTATACTATTTGTTAAGGGAAGCACCAGTCCCTCTATGGGCCCTTTTCCTCTAGACATACTACTGCAGTGCCAGTAATATATTTCTGCTACATATATATTGACAAAATATGTGTTAAGTTTTAGTGTCAATAAAACAATGGGAGCTGCCATGTTGTAACTTAGGTTATCTTCTTTGGTGTGGTCAATTAGGGAGAGTTATAAATAGGTCACTAGAGTGTGCAGCCAATAGCTGTGTGGTATATAACAGTGATCACAATTTCAGAATAGAATTACAAGAAAGGGAAAAAAATAAAAATAAAAGTATATTGCAAAGTTTTTTTTATGTATACAAGTCATCATTTTATATTACCAACTCAAAGTGTTTAATGTCCCTTTAAAATGACCAGTTTGCCTTCTTTAAGTTTAGTAAAAAAAAAATTTAAAAAATGAAATATTAAAAAAAAATATATATAAAACTAAAATATCACACTAAAATATCACAAAATATCAGTTTTTATGGTATAAAGAAAAAAAAACTAATTATGAGAACTACATAAAAACACACTCCTATTAAACATGATATAGGCCAGTGATGGTGAACCTAGGCTCTCTAGATGTTTCAGAACTACATTTCCCATGATGCTTAGGCACTGAAGTCCATTCGAGCATTATGGGAAACGTAGTTGTGAAACATCTGGAGTGCCAAGGTTCACCATCGGTGTTATAGGCTAAAAGCAGTCGTGAATTTAGTCAAATGAAGACAAAGAAAAACTATCCCTGACATTGACCACCATGCAGGTGCATAATGGGTTAAGGTTTCTGCTACTAACCTCTGAAGATTTTGTGGACCAAGAGCTTATCTGCTTATAGCATGTGTTTTTAAACTAATCTTTGTACCCCAACACTATTCATTGATAAGCCATTGATTTATTAATCACTGCATAAACTTAGTGACAAAAAACATTTATCAAGTTTAGAAATAGCCTGATAATAACCTTTGATAAATATGTAATTTGCCTGTAATCACCTAAAACTGCTGATGAAAAGGTTCACTGAAATGTTATGTCTTTAAAATGCAATTTATGACTGTAATTTAACTTAATGTGCATATTCATCTTTTCCTCAATATAAATAGCAACAAAGCAAGCGCACAAAAGTCAAACAAGAAGATACATATCCCTCAGATTATCCCTGATTAGTCCCTGTTATTTTAAACTTGACAAATAAGTACTTTAATTTTTATCCATTTGTTGAATATTTTGGCTTTGTAAAAATTAAAAATCCAATGTCAGAATGCGGGTGTGAATAAGAAGCAAAATCCACAACAATAATTTCTTGCAGCTTTATTCTGCTTTTCAACAAGGCTATTAAGAGTACATTAACAATTAAATGAATCATGTTTACATTTACCATTAGATGTTTTACTAATCGTTTTTGAGTCAATCACTTAAAGTGATAGTTCATTTATTTTCACAATATGTGAAGCATGGGAATTGTAACAAATAAAAGTGCAACACTTCATGTCGTTCACCCGTGTGGTTACAAATAAAGTAATTAAACACATTACCTTCCACCTTGGGAACTGTAAGGCACTACATGGATCCCCAGAGGACCTCCTTCGTTGGAGACTTCGACAAGTTTCACCATGTCACTGAAAGAGAAGAATTATTGAACAAACTTTACAAAGGACCACCTATTAACACCTACAAGTAGTACAGGAAAATGTAACAACACTCTGCAAAAGGAATTCCAAGCTGATGAAAGAAATGATAAACATACCTCAATATCAGCCTGATGGCATGAAAGGAGAGTAACAGTTTAGAACAAGTGAAAATAAAGATGTGACCTAGGTAACATCTAGTCGATATTATAGCACATGTAAAATATACAAAGTCAACACAAAAAAATCATTAATTCACCATTATGTATACAAAGCATCAAAAGGTCAAACAACTCACTCAAGGTTTCACATCACTGAACATATGTATAACTACGTCCCATTAAAAAAAAAAAAAAAAAAGTAAAATACAGCATGAACACCTGGAGGCAAAGTTACAAAATTGAGAAAATAAATTGTATAACATATTTTGACTGTTTATAGAACTTTAAACTCATATAATCCTACTATTTCCAAATATGAATGGATTTTAGATTAGCTTAAATTCATAATATTTAGTCTAACCTGGATGTATTAACTACATTTTGTATCAGGGAAAACTGTGTGCACATTAGAAAAGATATTTATCACTAGCTTTTATAAAAACAGAATTTTATTTACAAATACAACCATGGGTAGATGGCCCCTGACCACTAAAGCAGGCAGGAATGCCTCCAAAAAGTCTTGGCTGGTGGGAACCACGTCACTACTTATTCCTCACATATATCTTCATAATATCCTATATTTATCTTTGAGTGAGAGTTCCTGGGGCATAAGCATGAATCAAAAAATTGTGTGAAGCAGTGTGGGTCCATCACGCTACTACTTTGAAAAAAAAAAATTTGTTTCTCTCACACACATAAATCATATCAGTTTGGTAAGTCGGTGAAACTAAGCTGATTCATATTAGGACAAAATGTAGGAAGAACTCATCTGCCTAGGTCTAAGGAAGCAAGGTCTGCAAGATCTTCCTACTACATGCTACTTGTACTGATGCAAACACATTCAGTCTGTAGACTGAAGTGAAAAGTGTACAAGGAAGACCATATAGACGCCTTGCATAACTGTTTTACAGAGTATTCATGATGACAGGACTTGGAAGCTCAAACCACCAGAGAATTAACATGGTGTTATGATAATATTAAAAACAAAAAAGCACAATTTTACATATTTTGTATTACTTTCTTCAACTCTTCTGATTTTGCAGTTATAAAAGTGTAATGTTATAAGAAAATGGGAATACTCTTTGTAAGCTTTTATTTCCATATTCAAACACAAACTCTTGTACCACAATACTCACTCTAATGAGAAGCTTGACGTTCGCTCTAAGCTAGTGTCTGCATGCCCAACAGGTTCCACCCGACTGTTTTCTTCTGCATCATCTTCATCCTATGCAGAAAATACAAAAATATTTATTCATTATTAAAAAAATATATATATATATATATATATATATACACATATATAGATAAATTCTAAGAGTATATTTTAAAATGTGGTTACTTATACACATGATTTTATAAATAAAGTCATTAATACTGATCCACAAATCACCACATACTGATTTACGGTTTACACGTGACTGGAAATGTAGAGCTGTATGTATGTATGTATGTATATGTATATATATATATATATATATATATATATATATGTATCGTATGTGTATCGTGTATGTATGTATGTATGTATGTATATATATATATATATATATATATATATATATATATATATATATATATATATATATATATATATGGTGTATGCATGTATATATGTATCGTGTACATATTAGACTTGTCTTTTGTTTTAGCTTGCTCTACCCCACTTCTTTTTTGGAGTTTGCCTACCTTTTAATGTTTATAATAAAGAATACGTTTTGTACTACATTGGGACACTGTGGATTTATTCATCTACCTCCAAGCTCTTTTTGATAGATCCGGAGTGGGATTATTTTTTTCTATATATGTATCATGTATGTATGTATGTATGTATGTATGTATGTATGTATGTATGTATGTATGTATCATGTATGTATGTATGTATGTATGTATGTATGTATGTATGTATGTATGTATGTATGTATCATGTATGTATGTATCTATCATGTATGTATGTATGTATGTATGTATGTATGTATGTATGTATGTATGTATCTATGTATGTATCTATGTATGTATGTATGTATCATGTATGTATGTATGTATGTATGTATGTATGTATGTATCATGTATGTATGTATGTATCATGTATGTATGTATGTATGTATGTATCATGTATGTATGTATGTATGTATGTATGTATGTATCATGTATGTATGTATCATGTATGTATGTATCATGTATGTATGTATCATGTATGTATGTATGTATGTATGTATCATGTATGTATGTATCATGTATGTATGTATGTATGTATCATGCATGTATGTATGTATGTATCATGCATGTATGTATGTATGTATGTATCATGCATGTATGTATGTATGTATCATGCATGTATGTATGTATGTATGTATCATGCATGTATGTATGTATGTATCATGCATGTATGTATGTATGTATCATGCATGTATGTATGTATGTATCATGCATGTATGTATGTATGTATCATGCATGTATGTATGTATGTATCATGCATGTATGTATGTATGTATCATGCATGTATGTATGTATGTATCATGTATGTATGTATCATGTATGTATGTATCATGTATGTATGTATCATGTATGTATGTATGTATGTATCATGTATCTATGTATGTATGAATCATGTATGTATGTATGTATGTATCATGTATCTATGTATGTATGAATCATGTATGTATGTATCATGTATGTATGTATGTATCTATGTATCATGTATGTATGTATGTATCTATGTATGCATGTATGTATCATGTATCTATGTATGTATGTATCATGTATGTATGTATGTATGTATGTATGTATGTATCATGGATGTATATATGTATCTATGTATCATGTATGTATGTATGTATCTATGTATCATATATGTATGTATGTATCTATGTATCATGTATCTATGTATGTATGTATCATGTATCTATGTATGTATGTATCATGTATCTATGTATGTATCTATGTATCATGTATGTATGTATCTATGCATCATGTATGTATGTATGTATGTATGTATGTATCTATCATGTATGTATGTATGTATGTATGTATGTATGTATCATGTATGTATGTATGTATTGTGTATGTATCATGAATGGAATATTTGTCTCAGTGTAAAATGTACTTCTCTGATATTGAACATAATATTATAGTTTTTCTGTGTCTGTATTGACCTTCCACTTATCAGTCCGTTGGCCCAAGTGCTTTTGCTGATTTGTATTGGTTGACAGTATAAAAACAGCCTATCAGCTTCTTGTTTTTGAAACTAATGAAACAGCCCTATGTAGCAGCTATTATTGTTTTTATACAGATTAGAATCTAGATTAACAATCTGTGTCTCATCTGTTTAAGAAGTCTGCAGCAGTTGCTACAGGGAGCATGATGCCTGTTGGTTTTGAAATCACAGTGGTTGTGCTCTTTTTTAATATACAATTGTCCAACATACACAGAGGAATGTTTTTTTTTTCTTCTAATATTGTTCTCATATAGTTTCATAATAAAGACTGACAATTTGAACCTAACTTTAGCCAACCACTTAATAAACCAGTGATTTACAAGGAGCAAGATGGAGGCCGCTGTACAATCTTGTGCAGCAGCTGTAGCTTATTATAAAGAGAATATATTTCTGGCTCTTGTATTTCTTGGCAAGGAGTTCTAGATTCCCCGTAAGTGGTTTTGATATCTTGTAGTTTCCTAAAAACTTCTGCAGCTCTAAAAAAAGAACCAATGGCTTAAGTAATGTGGGAATCATTTCTTTAAATGGACATGAGACATATGAACATATAATTTTTAACAACTTTTTAGTTTTTCTCCATTATCAATATTGCTTCATTCGCTTAATATGCTTTGTTGAAGAAGCAGCAATGCACTACTGGGGGCTATCTGAACACATAGGGAGAGCCATTGACAAGAGGCATATATGAGCAGCCGCCAATCTGCAGCTAGCTCCCTTTAGCCTACCTAGGTATGCTTTTCAAGTATGGATACCAAGAGAATGAAGCAAATTACATAATAGATTAAATTGAAAAGTTGTTTTCAACCGCATGATCTAGCTTAGTCAGGACCAGTGCAACCATAAGGACAGACAAGGCTACCGCCTTAAGGCGCCCCCATGCAGGGGAGGTGACAATATATTTTTCTTTAATGTGTATATTTTTTTTACTGTCTGACTTGGGCTTCATAGTAGGGGCTATATGTGGTGACAAAGGCTAGAATAGGAGGAGGCTCCCCTGAAAACTAGGGAAGCAGAAAGTGCAGGTCAGTCAGAACAGCTGGAAGCTTTTTACCAAAATATCTCATTGCACAGACCCTGCGCTCTCTGCAAAATTTTAAATACATTTATAAAAGTTAGTGGAGCCCGTGACCGCTGTGGGAAAGAAGTCCACCCACATCCTAATGGGTATTACTGGGGTTAATGGGCACTAGGAGGAGTACTGATGAGACTACAAAACATCAATGCACTATGTTCTCTTGCACTGTCTGACAATGACAATACTGATCATCAGTGTATAGGCACCCATCATCATTATATAGGGCAGCCTGTTATGTTTTTTTAGTTTATAAACCATTAACATCTTTATGCAGATTGGCATATATGTTATTAGTGGCGAATGTTGGGTTTATTAGAGCATAAATGTCCATTAGCATCAATATACAGTGATAGTACAAAATAAATGTGAGATGTACTGGTCCCCCGGTCAAAACTTGCCAGTACTCCACTGCAAGTTAATATGATCTATTGTAGCGCTTTATGAGGATACACTCCTAGCTTCTGAGAATTTGCAGTTCAGGCTTGTAAGAGTGAGTCTGGAACCACAAATCTAAGAATCCGTTTCTGCTATTATCCTAGGGTGGCAGAAATAATTCACCTTAAAGGGACAGTCTAGTCAAAATTAAACTTTCATTATTCAGATAGGACATGTAATTTTAATCAACTTTCCAATTTACTTTTATCATCAATTTTGCTTTGTTCTCTTGGTATTCTTAGTTTAAACTAAACCTAGGTAGGTTCATATGTTAATTTCTAAGCCTTTGAGGGCTGCCTCTTATCACATGCTTTTTATATTCCTTTTCAACACAAAGAGACAAGTATACGTGGGCCATATAGATAACACTGTGCAGGCACAGGGGGTTATTTAAGATTTAGCAAAAAACAATGCTAAATTTAAAATGATAGATATTAAACAGTCACAGTCATGTGATCAGGGGGCTGGAAGAAGGTTCCTAGATACAAGGTAATCACAGAGGTAAAAAGTATATTAATATAACAGTGTTGGTTATGAAAAACTGGGGAATGGGTACTAAAGGCATTATCTATCTTTTAAAACAATAACAATTTTATGGTAGACTGTCCCTTTAAATTCTCCTGTTTAGGGTAATAGACAGGCCCTACTCTCACGCAATTGTTTGCCCAAGAGCAGGGGGAGGGGACTGAACAACAAAGCTCTTATGCAGTCTTAAATTTTGTCAAGTGGAGAATGCAGATGGACAGCTTCTCTGTTTGAGAACTTATCTGTCTGCAGCTTTATTGTTTGAAATGCTAGTATCAGACTAGGTATATTGAAGAAAAAGATAAGACGGCATCCTACCTCCAGATCTGTGTGTTTGTATTTATTGTCATCCCTGGGCGATTGATTATGCAGAGCCATCACTGGTTTGCTACGTTATACCGAGCAACAATGTTGGTAAGTTATGTCATACAGAAATGAACCATTTTAGCTATTATAGTTATGACATAACATCTTGATTGTTAATCTAATTTGTTATAATGGGAATCTTAGATAAAATAGTTATCTATAGCTGCTTAACACATCACTAGAACATTTTGTTAAGAAGCAGTAATGGCAGGGTATATGATTTCTTCGAGGGGGGGGGGGGGAATGTCGGGAAGGCAAAATATGTCTTTGCCTGTTTAACCAAAAATTATAGCACCAGCCTTGAGCTGAGTCATGAAAGTTTCATTTTGAATTTGCTGTCCCTTTAAATAGTTATACAGAATAAGATGGAGAAATCTTTAGTCTGGTGAAAAAAGCACAAAGAAATTTGGTAGCATAAGATGTGGTTCTTTGTTTCTTGAACAGTGGGGACCAATTTACATTCACACACTAGTGTGCATGGCAAAAAAGATTACTACATTCCTTATTCTATACTCCACAGAGACCATACAAAACACTTAATCATAGCAATTAAAATGTGTGCTATCAAAGGAAAATGAGAAAATAAAGTACATTTTATGATGCAATATTTTGCTTTTAGAAGCACAAAAATAATTAACAATTTATGGCTTTCATTACTCATGTGACTAAACAGAATTTTGTATGTAGGAACCAGCAGGTTCCTAAACAGATTTGATTCTTTGAGTATCAGTATCAGTCAAGAAAATGATAAGTAAAGGGTTGCAAATTTGGCACAAAGAAACAACATATTAAATTATTGAACATATATAAAGGCAAAGTAGAGGCAGACTGTAATGTTCTACTGACATACTCATAAGCTGGAGAGAAAAAATCTCAATACATTCACCGTATATTTGTGTATTTACTTGTGTTCAGTAGCTGCTTACTGCATAAAGACAGACTACTTGAAGATTAATGATGTTGCATTTTGAGAGCTTCTAATATGCACTTCTATCATATACCTCTCTTAAGTACCAGACAAGCAATGCATTTCAAAGGTTAACCAGCATCTTGATCCTAGAAACCAAAGCATGAATGGAAACAAGCAGCCTAAATTGGTTAGTGCTGGGAGTGGTAGACAGTACTTGGTCTGCTGTTGGGGCTGATCTTAATGTGTTGTAAAAGCAATAGAAATAGGAAACAGTTATAACTTTTACCCTCTCGGCACATCTTAATAGTTATTAAGTCTTATTAAAGGTCAAAATCAAATTATGTGACAAAATGCTTGTCATCCATAAATCCTGATAACAGCATATTGTAGCAGGTCAGCAACGTAGTCTTACTAGATATTTCTCTTTAACAGGACTGCAGGTTTAGGACAACTCACAGCACAGATACTCCTATTAGGTTAGGGGAACCTAAATTAAACTATCACTGGCTGTAACAATCCTCAAATTTCCAGATTATCTCTGCTTTAATCACATGTGAATTTTGATTAAGCCAAATGAGCAAGTTGAATTCTGTTATGTTATATACTAATACATATTTAGTAGAATTGCATAATCAACAAATGCATAATAAAGAGACAATTCAATGACACTGAATTTCACATGAGATGTGTATTGTTTCCTAATTTCAGTTTCCTTTCAGTCCACTGTCTGGTGCATCATGTGAGAGCAGATCACAATGTGATAAATGGAATAAACTGGAAAATCCCCTAAAACTGAAAGCTCTGTCTGAATCATTAAAGTTTAATTTTGACTTTAGGCATCTTTTCTAGGAAAATGATTTTAAAAATAAATCTGTGAATTCTTGCACATGCTCAATATCAGTTGGTGGATCATTAAAGGGACATGAAACCTAATGTTTTTTCCTTCATGCATGAGATAAAGAATAACATTTATTTATTAATGCCAGCATTCATTTATTAACAGCTTCTCATTAGAAAACGGTTTCTGTTTTAATCCAAGATTAGCATTATTCGGAGACTCCCTAACTGATATCAGAGCTGCTGTTGTGTATATAGCTCTAGTTGCATGTGGAACTCAAATCGTCATTGATTATTAAAAACATTTATTTGTTAATTATTATTTCTGGACTTTTCATTTTTCGATAAATGGGGTTTATGAAGGCAACCATGCCTTATTTAAAGGGCCAGTAAAGTCAATGATAAACATTCATGATTCAGATAGAGCATGCCATTTTAAACAGCTTTAAATTTACTTCTATTATCACATTTGTTTAGGTCCTTTAGTAACCTTTGTTAAAGTTTAACCCTAGGTGATCTCAGGAGTGTGCACGTGTCTTTAGCCATATGGCAGCAGTGTTTGCAACAATATTTATAGAATGTTATACATAGTTACAAACACTGCTGTCATTGCATCTGCAGGGTTCTAGGCAGCAGTGTTTGCAACTATGTATAACACTGATTACAAGCTCTGCTGCCAGATGGCTAAATACATGTGCACGCTCCTAAGCTCACATAGGATTAACTCTTTAATAGAGGACACCAAGAGAACTAAGCAAAATTGATGATATAAATAAATTGGAAAGCTGCTTAAAATCCCATGTTCTATCCAATCCATTTGTTTAATTTTGACTTTACTGTCCCTTTAAAGGGATAGGAAAGTCAAAATTAAACTTGCATGATTCAGAGAAAACGTAATTTTAAGACACTTTTAAATTCACTTGGTTCTCTTAGTATCCCGTGTTGAAAAAGAATATGCACATATACACTAGTGGGAGCTGCTGCTAATTGGTGCCTGCACACATTTGCCTCTTGTGATTGGCTGACTAGATGTGTTCCTTCAGCAATGGATAACAAGAGAATGAAGCAAATTTGATAATACAAGCAAATTGCAAAGTTGTTTGAAATTGTATGTTCAATCTGAATCATAAAATAATTTTGTTTGGGTTTACTATCCCTTTAAATAAGGGTCAACTAATTAGACATTTTGAGTGAGATATTTTGAAATTTAACAAGATTTATCTATCTTAAAAATAAAGTTTTATGTTACAGAAAACATAAGTTAACCGGAATATATTAAGTATAAATTACAAATTAATTTTATTCGTAAGTATAAATTGTTCTTGAAATTAATATAATCTATCATGCATAGAGTTCTACTCTCTATTTTATTTGTGCTTTACTTTATATACGACAACTTTTATTTAAAAAAAAAAAAAAAAAAAAAAGCATCGAGTTCCTATACCTCTGTTTTTAACATTTTATCCCTGTGACCATCTAAGCTACATTGCTACAGAATATTTGGTATGTGCATCCCACAATATGCCCTATTTAATATTATATTTATATAGTACTAGATCACTGAAAAAGGAGCAGAAAAGCACATAACTTTGAGAGCTAGGAAATGGGAGTGGAGAGTTAATAAAAGAGAAATGGGGGGGGGGGAACACATAAGATATCTAAGAAGGAATTTTCAAGGTTCTCTTGATAGGCAATATGGTACGAAATGACTACAATTAAAACAAAACCAGATGATGGAATAGTTCAAGATGTTCTGTTTGGTTTACAGCTTATCAACTAATAACTATCAAATGTGAGTTACAGCTATTCCTTCGTCAAAGTTGTCAATCACATGTTAAAACTAGCCAATATACACATTCTAAAGCAGAAAAAGAAGACTCCAGTGGAAAATTACGTCTGCATATAAATTAACAAATTGATTAGGCATTCTATGAGAGGCCTTAAAATGAGACGCCAAAATCTGAGTCTGAGGATGTTTAAGAAATGTAAAAAAAAACTGCATTTCATCAGAAAGTAGAAATGTTATCTTTACCTATGAACAAAAAAACACAGATTATGCTTACCAGATAATTTAATTTCCTTCTGTATAAGGAGAGTCCACTGCATCTTTCCTTACTGTTGGGAAATACTGAACCTGGCCACCGGGAGGAGGCTCCCACTTCCCCCATCCCCCAGTCATTGTGCCGAGGGAACATGGAACAGTAGGAGAAATATCAGGGTATAAATCGTGCCAGAAGAAATATATAATTTAAAGGGTCGATCATCGGAGAACACGGGCGGGAGCCGTGGACTCTCCTTATACAGAAGGAAATTAAATAATCTGGTAAGCATAATCTGTGTTATTTTTGTTCATAGGTAAAGATAACATTTCTACTTTCTGATGAAATGCAGAGTTTTTTTTTTTTTTTTAACATTTCTTAAACACCCTCAGACTCAGATTTTGGCGTCTCATTTTTAGGCCTCTCATAGAATGCCTAATCAATTTGTTAATAAGGAGAGTCCATGGCATCATTCCTTACGGTTGGGAAACTTATACCCAAGCTCTAGAGGACACTGAATGATAACGGGAGGGACAAAAAGAGAGGCGGATCCTAATCTGAGGGCACCACAGCCTGCAGATTAGCAAAAACATCAAACTTGTAAAATTTAGAAAAAGTGAGCAAGGAGGACCAAGTAGCCGTGACACTTCTCTGCCATCCTCCTGTGACGAAAGGCAAAGAATGACTGGGGGATGGGGGAAGTGGGAGAGGTATTTAAAGGGACACTGAACCCAAATTTTTTATTTCACGATTCAGACAGAGCATGCAATTTTAAGCAACTTTCTAATTTATTCATATTATCAATGTTTCTTCATTCTCTTGCTATCTTTATTTGAAAATCATGAATGTAAATCTTAGGAGTCAGCCCATTTTAGGTTCAGCACCATGGATAGCGCTTTCTTATTGGAGGCTGACATTTACCCACCAATAAGCAAGCATAACCCAGGTTCTCAAACAAAAATGGGAAGGCTCCCATGCATCACATTCCTGCTTTTTAAATAAAGATAGTAAGAGAACAAAGAAGAATTGATAATAATGCGTTCAGTGTCCCTTTAAGCCTTTGGTTGGGGTGTCTGCCTCCTCCTGGTGGCCAGGTTCAGTATTTCCAAACAGTAAGGAAAGATGCCGTGGATTCTCCTTATATTAAGAAGGAAATTATCTTTCAAACCAGTCATTTAATATGTTGTTCCACTAGGGCTAATTCACTGAACATAAAGTATATTAAAAAATAATAATACATAGTTTACTTGCTTTCTTTTGTAAGTACTCCTAAAGATGATAAGAGGATAAAGGCACATTGATTGGGTAGTTTATTCCTTTCACCTGCATTTATGTAACGAAGTGCATGTGCAATGCTACATATATATCCCAAGCCAAGGACAAGCTGAGAGCTACCCAACTGTCATCTCACACTGCATTCTGATCCATATCATAGGAGTCCTGCTATGGGGCCTTTTCAACTCACACACTAAATCTTAAAAAAACGATGCATCAGCAGATGTAGTTTCTAATCATTTGTGCAGGTGAATAGTTATCCGTTACCAAAATACTCATGCTTGAAAATCTACAGATCGATCTATTCTGAAAGCTCAGGATACTCTATAGGAAAGATCTCTCAAATAGATGTGGTAGATGTAAATTTGTTGTTAACACTGAAGAGACGATATTTGTATTCCTTTTTTTTCCCATTCACAGGCCCATACAGACAATAACTTCTAGACACAAGGGTTTTTATCTATCCTTTAGTAATACCTATGGTGATGTATGTTGGTTAATTTGCTATAGTCTCAGTTAAGAGACATTTGTGCCTTGTTTTTCTTAGCTACGCGAACCAAAGTTGTGTTTACTCAAATTTGTAGTTCTAGAAGATTATAAAGAAACAAATCAACAGGACAAGCCTTTCCTTATAGCTGGTGCCTAGTGCCCATGATGGATCCTTATCTTGGTTTTCCCCATTATAGCTCATTGATCATGGAATTATAGATCATCACTGATGACTTTAGTGACTCTTCTCTTTTAATGTGTTTACTGCAAGATTAGTGCTTGACACACTCAAAATAAGCTTTTGTGTGGTGCTTTAATTTTTTTAGTTATATTAGAAAATTGCTATTTTTAATTATATTATATTGGTACAATTAAAGGGTCAGGAAACCCCAAAAACATAATTTATGCTTACCTGATAAATTCCTTTCTTCTGTTGTGTGATCAGTCCACGGGTCATCATTACTTCTGGGATATTATCTGCTCCCCTACAGGAAGTGCAAGAGGATTCACCCAGCAGAGTTGCTATATAGCTCCTCCCCTCTACGTCACCTCCAGTCATTCGACCAAAGACCAACGAGAAAGGAGAAACCAAGGGTGTAGTGGTGACTGAATTATAATTTAAAAAATATGTACCTGCCTTAAAAAACAGGGCGGGCCGTGGACTGATCACACAACAGAAGAAAGGAATTTATCAGGTAAGCATAAATTATGTTTTCTTCTGTTATGTGTGATCAGTCCACGGGTCATCATTACTTCTGGGATACCAATACCAAAGCAAAAGTACACGGATGACGGGAGGGATAGGCAGGCTCATTATACAGAAGGAACCACTGCCTGAAGAACCTTTCTCCCAAAAATAGCCTCCGAAGAAGCAAAAGTGTCAAATTTGTAAAATTTGGAAAAAGTATGAAGCGAAGACCAAGTTGCAGCCTTGCAAATCTGTTCAACAGAGGCCTCATTCTTAAAAGCCCAAGTGGAAGCCACAGCTCTAGTGGAATGAGCTGTAATTCTTTCAGGAGGCTGCTGTCCAGCAGTCTCATAGGCTAAACGTATTATGCTACGAAGCCAAAAAGAGAGAGAGGTAGCAGAAGCTTTTTGACCTCTCCTCTGTCCAGAATAAACGACAAACAGGGAAGAAGTTTGGCGAAAATCTTTAGTTGCCTGCAAGTAGAACTTGAGGGCACGAACTACATCCAGATTGTGTAGAAGACGTTCCTTCTTTGAAGAAGGATTTGGACACAAGGATGGAACAACAATCTCTTGATTGATATTCCTGTTAGTGACTACCTTAGGTAAGAACCCAGGTTTAGTACGCAGAACTACCTTGTCTGAGTGAAAGATCAGATAAGGAGAATCACAATGTAGGGCTGATAACTCAGAGACTCTTCGAGCCGAGGAAATAGCCATTAAAAATAGAACTTTCCAAGATAACAATTTTATATCAATGGAATGAAGGGGTTCAAACGGAACACCCTGTAAAACGTTAAGAACTAAGTTTAAACTCCATGGCGGAGCAACAGTTTTAAACACAGGCTTGATCCTAGCTAAAGCCTGACAAAAGGCCCGGATGTCTGAATTTTCTGACAGACGCCTGTGTAACAAGATGGACAGAGCTGAGACCTGTCCCTTTAATGAGCTAGCCGATAAACCCTTTTCTAAACCTTCTTGTAGAAAAGACAATATCCTAGGAATCCTAACCTTACTCCAGGAGTAATCTTTGGATTCACACCAGTATAGGTATTTACGCCATATTTTATGGTAAATCTTTCTGGTAACAGGCTTCCTAGCCTGTATCAGGGTATCAATAACCGACTCAGAAAAACCACGTTTTGATAAAATCAAGCGTTCAATTTCCAAGCAGTCAGCTTCAGAGAAGTTAGACTTTGATGTTTGAATGGACCCTGAATCAGAAGGTCCTGTCTTAGAGGTAGAGACCAAGGCGGACAGGATGACATGTCCACTAGATCTGCATACCAAGTCCTGCGCGGCCATGCAGGCGCTATTAGAATCACTGATGCTCTCTCCTGTTTGATTTTGGCAATCAATCGAGGAAGCAGTGGGAAGGGTGGAAACACATAAGCCATCCTGAAGTTCCAAGGTGCTGTCAAAGCATCTATCAGAACCGCTCCCGGATCCCTGGATCTGGATCCGTAGCGAGGAAGTTTGGCGTTCTGTCGAGACGCCATGAGATCTATCTCTGGTTTGCCCCAACGTTGAAGTATTTGGGCAAAGACCCCCGGATGAAGTTCCCACTCCCCCGGATGAAGAGTCTGGCGACTCAAGAAATCCGCCTCCCAGTTCTCCACTCCCGGGATGTGGATTGCTGACAGGTGGCAAGAGTGAGACTCTGCCCAGCGAATTATCTTTGATACTTCTATCATTGCTAGGGAGCTTCTTGTCCCTCCTTGATGGTTGATGTAAGCTACAGTCGTGATGTTGTCCGACTGAAACCTGATGAACCCCCGAGTCTTTAACTGGGGCCAAGCTAGAAGGGCATTGAGAACTGCTCTCAATTCCAGAATGTTTATTGGCAGGAGACTTTCCTCCTGACTCCATTGTCCCTGAGCCTTCAGAGAATTCCAGACAGCGCCCCAACCTAGAAGGCTGGCGTCTGTTGTTACAATTGTCCAGTCCGGCCTGCTGAACGGCATCCCCCTGGACAGATGTGGCCGAGAAAGCCACCATAGAAGAGAGCTTCTGGTCTCTTGATCCAGATTCAGAGTGGGGGACAAATCTGAGTAATCCCCATTCCACTGACTCAGCATGCACAATTGCAGCGGTCTGAGATGTAGGCGTGCAAAGGGAACTATGTCCATTGCTGCTACCATTAAGCCGATCACCTCCATGCATTGAGCTACTGACGGGAGTTGAATGGAATGAAGGACACGGCATGCATTTAGAAGCTTTGTTAATCTGTCTTCTGTCAGATAAATCTTCATTTCTACAGAATCTATAAGAGTCCCCAAGAATGGAACTCTGGTGAGAGGAAAGAGAGAACTCTTCTTTTCGTTCACTTTCCATCCATGCGACCTTAGAAATGCCAGAACTAACTCTGTATGAGACTTGGCAGTTTGAAAGCTTGAAGCTTGTATCAGAATGTCGTCTAGGTACGGAGCTACCGAAATTCCTCGCGGTCTTAGTACCGCCAGAAGGGCACCCAGAACCTTTGTAAAGATTCTTGGAGCCGTAGCCAATCCGAATGGAAGGGCTACAAACTGGTAATGCCTGTTTAAGAAGGCAAACCTTAGATACCGGTAATGATCTTTGTGAATCGGTATGTGAAGATAAGCATCCTTTAAATCCACTGTGGTCATGTACTGACCCTCTTGGATCATGGGTAAGATTGTCCGAATAGTTTCCATTTTGAACGATGGAACTCTTAGGAATTTGTTTAGGATCTTTAAATCCAAGATTGGCCTGAAAGTTCCCTCTTTTTTGGGAACCACAAACAGGTTTGAGTAAAACCCTTGTCCTTGTTCCGACCGCGGAACCGGATGGATCACTCCCATTAATAATAGATCTTGTACACAGCGTAGAAACGCGTCCTTCTTTATTTGGTTTGTTGACAACGTTGACAGATGAAATCTCCCTCTTGGAGGAGAGAATTTGAAGTCTAGAAGGTATCCCTGAGATATGATCTCTAGCGCCCAGGGATCCTGGACATCTCTTGCCCAAGCCTGGGCGAAGAGAGAGAGTCTGCCCCCCACTAGATCCGGTCCCGGATCGGGGGCCCTCGGTTCATGCTGTCTTTGGGGCAGCAGCAGGTTTACTGGCCTGCTTGCCCTTGTTCCAGGACTGGTTAGGCTTCCAGCCTTGTCTGTAACGAGCAACAGCTCCTCCCTGTTTTGGTGCAGTGGAAGTTGGCGCTGCTCCTGCTTTGAAATTCCGAAAGGGACGAAAATTAGACTGTCTAGCCTTAGCTTTGGCTTTGTCTTGAGGTAGAGCGTGGCCCTTACCTCCTGTAATGTCAGCAATAATTTCTTTCAAACCGGGCCCAAATAAAGTTTGCCCCTTGAAAGGTATATTAAGTAATTTGGACTTAGAAGTTACATCAGCCGACCAGGATTTTAGCCACAGCGCCCTGCGTGCCTGAATGGCGAATCCTGAATTCTTAGCCGTAAGTTTGGTTAAATGTACTACGGCCTCCGAAATGAATGAATTAGCTAGTTTAAGGACTCTAAGCCTGTCCGTAATGTCGTCCAGCGTAGCTGAACTAAGGTTCTCTTCCAGAGACTCAATCCAAAATGCTGCCGCAGCCGTAATCGGCGCGATGCATGCAAGGGGTTGTAATATAAAACCTTGTTGAACAAACATTTTCTTAAGGAAACCCTCTAATTTTTTATCCATAGGATCTGAAAAAGCACAGCTATCCTCCACCGGGATAGTGGTACGCTTAGCTAAAGTAGAAACTGCTCCCTCCACCTTAGGGACCGTTTGCCATAAGTCCCGTGTGGTGGCGTCTATTGGAAACATCTTTCTAAATATTGGAGGGGGTGAGAACGGCACACCGGGTCTATCCCACTCCTTAGTAACAATTTCAGTTAATCTCTTAGGTATAGGAAAAACGTCAGTACTCGCCGGTACCGCAAAGTATTTATCCAACCTACACATTTTCTCTGGTATTGCAACAGCGTTACAATCGTTGAGAGCTGCTAAGACCTCCCCTAGTAATACACGGAGGTTTTCCAATTTAAATTTAAAATTTGAAATATCTGAATCCAATCTGTTTGGATCAGAACCGTCACCTACAGAATGAAGCTCTCCGTCCTCGTGCTCTGCAAGCTGTGACGCAGTATCAGACATGGCCCTAGAATTATCAGCGCACTCTGTTCTCACCCCAGAGTGATCACGCTTGCCTCTTAGTTCTGGTAATTTAGCCAAAACTTCAGTCATAACAGTAGCCATATCTTGTAATGTTATCTGTAATGGCTGCCCAGATGTACTAGGCGCCATAATATCACGCACCTCCCGGGCGGGAGATGCAGGTACTGACACGTGAGGCGAGTTAGTCGGCATAACTCTCCCCTCGCTGTTTGGTGAAATTTGTTCAATTTGTACAGATTGGCTTTTATTTAAGGTAGCATCAATACAGTTAGTACATAAATTTCTATTGGGCTCCACCTTGGCATTGGAACAAATGACACAGGTATCTTCCTCTGAATCAGACATGTTTAACACACTAGCAATAAACATGCAACTCGGTTACAATCTTATTTAACAAAAACGTACTGTGCCTCAAGAAGCACTAAACGATTAAATGACAGTTGAAATAATGAACTGAAAAACAGTTATAGCATCACTCTTAACAAACACCACAACTTTTTAGCAAAGGTTTGTTCCCATCAGTAAAATAACACTAATTAAATTTTAAACATAAAAATTACAGAGCAACGTTTTAAATCACAGTCACTATATAAGTCTCACAGCTCTGCTGAGAGAATCTACCTCCCTTCAAAGAAGTTTGAAGACCCCTGAGTTCTGTTAGAGATGAACCGGATCATGCAGAAAAACTGACTGGAAATTTTTGATGCGTAGCAAAGAGCGCCAAAAACGGCCCCTCCCTCTCACACACAGCAGTGAGAGAGAAACGAAACTGTCATAATTAACACAAGCAAACTGCCAAGTGGAAAAATAATGCCCAAATACTTATTCACTCAGTACCTCATTAATGCAAACGATTCTACATTCCAGCAAAAACGTTTAACATGAAAAATACCTAATAAAAGGTTTAATGTACTTTTACAGAGTAATTCCGGTGAAATACCATCCCCAGAATACTAAAGTGTAGAGTATACATACATGTTCATTATAACGGTATGGCAGGATTTTTTCATCAATTCCATTCAGAAAATAAAAACTGCTACATACCTCAATGCAGAATCAACTGCCCGCTGTCCCCTGATCTGAAGTCTTTACCTCCCTCAGATGGCCGAGAAACAGCAATATGATCTTAACTACTCCGGTTAAAATCATAAGAAAAACTCTGGTAGATTCTTCTTCAAACTCTGCCAGAGAGGTAATAACACGCTCCGGTGCTATTGTAAAATAACAAACTTTTGATTGAAGTTCTAAAAACTAAGTATAATCACCATAGTCCTCTCACACCTCCTATCTAGTCTTTGGGTGCAAGAGAATGACTGGAGGTGACGTAGAGGGGAGGAGCTATATAGCAACTCTGCTGGGTGAATCCTCTTGCACTTCCTGTAGGGGAGCAGATAATATCCCAGAAGTAATGATGACCCGTGGACTGATCACACATAACAGAAGAAATTTCCTTTCATGATTTAAATAGAACATACAATTTTAAACAACATTCCAAATTACTTCTATTATAAAATTCGCTTCATTCTCTTGTTATCCTTTGCTGAAGGAACAGCACTGCACTATTGACAGCTAGCTGAACACATCTAGTCAGCCAATCGCAAGAGCCAAATGTGTGCAGGCACCAATCCGCAGCTAACTCTCACTAGTGTAGGATATGTGTGTATTTTTCAACAAGGGATACCAAATAAACAAAGCACATTTGAAAATAAAAGTGAATTTAGAAGAGTCTTAAAATGACGTGCTCTGTCTGAATCATGTAAGTTTAATTTTGACTTTGCAATCCCTTTAACCTCAGAAGACAACATATGTCCATTTAAGGAGCTTCTACATGAATGGAAGATACATAAAAGTTCACAGACTGAAAACATTAGGTTTGTTGCCCAATTGTATATTTAATAGGAAAGACGCGCAAAGAAGATCTAGAAGAACTTGTGCAATCACAGACGTTAAAAAAAAATACACCAACAATAATCTACCTTTCTAAATGTAAAACAGTTGGGTAGAATTATATGTTTGCAGAGGAAAACAAAAATGCTTATTTCAAGTTGCGCTGCTGGCTTTGACATTTCATCCGGCAGTAAAACACAAAAAAAGTAAATATGTTTTTTAAATCACAGATCTATCACAACAACTTTTCTGTAAGACTTGCAGACAACAAATAAAACCACATTCAATTAGGGAGAGCAAGTGAGGACACAATGATTTTAAGTTCATCAGAGAAGTTTGTATGGAGTCATTAATATAAGTGCTACACATAAGCTTTCTCAACCTGAGGGGGACGTTAATTAAGTAGCTATTGACAAAAATAGGTATATAAAGTGTTGCCCATGGACAATTATAATTAATTGGTTTGCAATACCTCGTTTATTATCCCAGGCAAATAAATCCTTAAAAACCTTCAGTTATTATCAAGTTTCCTCTGTTATTAATACCATGAAAAGATGCCGTGAGCAACATAGATATTATATATATATATATATATATATATATATATATATATATATATATATATATATATATATATATAGATAGATAGATAGATAGATAGATAGATAGATAGATAGATAGATAGATAGATAGATAGATAGATAGATATATCTCTCAAATTTTACCAAAAGGCAGCCAATCTATAGTTTTATCAACCATTCAATGAACACTTCAAGAGAAAAAAAACAAAAACTGTCTGGTTGTAATGATTTATAATTTGGTTTGAAAATAGATTTATTTTATAAGTCTAGAGTTTAGAAGAGTCTGAAGTAGCTTGTAAGGTCAGTACTACACTATGTCTACTCTCCCCGTCCTTTATTTAATTAAAGTCAAAACCAGCAGTAGTCGGCAAGCAGAATCCGCATTGTGTGACATGTAATAGAAAAGTGAAGATCATTCGCAGCAGCAAAACCACAACGTTATCTCTATTGCAGTAACAGACCATCAATTTCACCACCAGATCAAAAACCCTTCAATATGGACTGAGCCAACAAATTCCTGGTAAGCCATAAGTAATGGTGTAGTGTTGAAACTTCTGCACTACCTTATAAATGAGGAACGGTGCCTGAAAACAGGTTTGGATATTATTAAACTTGATTTGTAAAGCACCATTAATAGCCTATAACCCCACATCCAATTCCAATAACATTTTGGTTTCAAAATTCCGAACTACAAAGTGAGGTTGGGCAGGGCTGTGTGGTTTTGTCTCTCTTATTATTATTATTATCAGTTATTATTTGCCAATAGGTTCCGCAGCGCTAATCATGGCTGACCAGGCTGAATGCTAAAGGATTTATAGAAAGTGGGCATAGCTTGTTATACTTGGTGCGTGTGCAGGAGGAGTTATGTTATTAACTTTTTGTATTATTGCACTGACATTAAACATTTTAAAATATTTCCCATTCTCAATCTTAAAAAGTAGGGTTTTTTTTTTTTTTTTTTAAGATTATAGATAATCCCCTTTTTACCCATTCCCCAGTTTTGCACAGCCAACACTGTTATATTAATATAATTTTTACCTTAATGATTACCTTATAGCTAAACCTCTGCCAGCTGCCCTCTTATTTCAGTGCTTTTTACAAACTTGCATTTTAGCCAATTAGTACTGGTTCCTGCATAACTCCATTTGAGATATAATTATTACATAGAAAACTAGCAAATCTAGGCAAGTATCCCTGCTTTCTTTCCCCCATTAATACTCTGCACACACTTATCAATGCACCATTGAACTCTGGGTAATATATGAAAATTAGATTAGAAGTCTCCCTAAGTGCTGACGGGAAAAAACAGACATTGACTCTTTGTCAATGTGCTTAGAGCAGGGGTGTCCAAACTTTGCTCTCCAGAGGTTTTGGAACTACATTTCCCATGATGCTCAGCTAGATAAAATGCTGGCTGAGCATCATCGGAAATGTAGTTCCAAAACCTCTGGAGAGCAAAGTTTGGACACCCCTGGCTTAGAGGAATATGGCTGCGCCTCACTGAAGAGTCCAAAAAAATCTCAAAAAAGTCATCTGCGGTTGTCATGTTCGTTGTTCAGAGGAGGAATATTTCTGGGCTGAACTGACCTTACTAGGCGGGATCAGACTGATATACTTCAGGAAAGTTCTCCTCTGACAAAAGCACAGTTGGGTTAAAACAAGCTGCTCCTAGGTGGTAACTTGCCATAGAACAAGCTACAGAACTGCTGTTCATTCCCCTTGTAGATCGCTTCTCTTTCTGTATGCAAAGTAAAAATACAATATCTTACCGATAGTCCCCTGGTGAATTGGTAACAGAGTATAAAGAGTACTTCTGGGGGAAAGCAAGAAGGGATACTTGACTAGCTTTGCAAATTTTCTATACAACAATTCTCTCTCTCTTACTTTTATGTAATGAAGGATTTTAATCTCATGGTTTTATCTCCACCAGAATATTATATCATATGCCTTACTTGATCAAATCACATTTTAAACTGTTATTCAGTAATCCAATATGGGCACAGCACTATAAGGCTAATTCACTGAGTCCTCTTTAAATATTTGGTGCACATAGAAGGGGTCACTGCATCCCCCTAACTTGTTCAGAAATTCATTATCAATTCCACAGCACCACAGAATTTTTTAATAAAAAGTCACTTTATTATTCACAGATAAAAACACATCCTGCAACGTTTTGTCTCTCTGGCGTTAATTATGCCTAAACAATTACTCAGACACAGAGGTGGGACAAAGTTATTGTTTCGCAAGTCACAAGTAAGTCTCTAGTCTTTGCATGCAAGTCTCAAGTCAAGTCCTGAGTTAACTCAGGCAAATCTAAGTCAAGTTGCAAGTCCCCAAATTAAGCTTCAAGTTTTAAATACGTCATTGGTGTTCTTTGCTCAATTTAGTGTCAGAGTATTAATAACTATAGTAAATTTATATATCAGGAAGGCATTTAAAATATGTTCATTACTTCCCAGTTCAATTTATTGTGAGTTAAGGTATAGACTATTTTCACTAAGGGCACCCATCGACCTCAGTTTAATCTGTCTGCCTAGGCATATGCTTTAAAGAGTGACGACAAGAAGTGAAAAAATTGTATTTTATTTGTAACAGAGTAACAAAAACAGAATTATTTTATAGAAATAACACAACTGTTATACACTATGCTTATGTGTTTGAGACAGAAAGTGTGTCAGTGAGTGTTATATCTACAAGCACACCAATTACAGATTTTGTTTTTAAAGTACCAATAGGATGTTGAGTAGCTCATTTAAGCTCAATGTACCCAGATTTTAAAACAGAAAAATATATGTACCCTATATTTTTTGTTTCTGGTCCGAGCCTATTTTTTTTTTTATACAACCTTCCAACTCCTAATACAGCTCTAAATGTCTTACAGGTAACATTCCTGTTTAAATACGGACAGTATATGGATGACATTTAAGTGATCTTATAATTTGTCACTAGATATCTAAGACTTTACCTCAGGATTTCCTGTGGAATTTACATGGAAATGTCAGTACTTTAATTTTATTACACTGCAAACAGTGCCATGAAAATTCAGGTCACACAGGCAAGTAAACTGCATAAAGTTCATTGTACAAATGTGAATTCAGCACTTGTTAGTAAAATTAAGAGCTGCAGTTCATATACTCATCAATAAATTATTCCAGCGACAATGGGAGGAAACAAAAATCTTTTTTTTTACTAAAAACCTACATTTATTTGCAATTATATAAAAATATGACCTTTATTCAATCTGCTTCCCAGAGCTTTAAAGCAAGCATCATATATGTATTGGACCGTTAGTGGCACAGCTCAGGTTTGATTTTACTTTATCTTTGTTCAATAAACTAATGACCACTGTGGCCATCAAATATATGTATGGTACCCACCTATGCATCACACCAATTCTAATGCTTCTATAGAGAAATACATTGGAAGACCAACTATTCCAGCTCTATTCCTTTAAAAGAGCTTCAGAAATACATTCTATAAATGCAGATTCAATACAAAGTACAACTTAATTAAATTACAATTTCAGAGATGAGATTTAATATAGCCAAAGTTTCAAAAATTCTTAACATATTGTGTGAGAAACACATACATAATATAGTAATTAATGCAATAAATATTTGAATCCGTTGTGTCTTCAATACAAAAACATTTCATATATTCTGAAAACAAAAATTTGGCCAGTATATTAATTCTTTATTTTTATTAATGTATTTTAATTTTGGATGTTTATTATCAGTAAAGCATTCTATTCTAGATAAGGGAATTACAAGTCACTTCAAACCTCAAACAACTGGCTATAAAAGGGACATGCTACTTTGTGTGTCATGTAACTCCTTTGAGACTTCTAAAATCGTGTACAGCCAGGTGTATACTACATATAATTGTCCATATAACAAAATAAGGGGAAAAAGGGGATTTGGGGGTTGGTAAGTAAATTCTGGTTAACTAATTTTAGAAAGCACATAATGTTAGGTCAACAGGAACGGATATAGTGGACAGGACTTGAACAATATACTTGATTAAAAAACCTGAGCTAAATGATGGAATACCTATGAATTCTTGGAAACCCAGGAATCTAATTAAGAGAGAGCAAGGGATATAATTTGCACATATGGGGCCTAGCCGTGCGATAGGTCAATTTGCACAGCTGATTGTATTGGCACATTCAAAGGGCTTTGCTGAACTTCAGGAACTGCTAATAGGGAGCTAGTAATGCTGTATTGTCTATCACAAAGGATATTGGTGGCATGCTGCTTGGTAAACACAGCCATTCACATAAAGCAATGCGATAAGCAGGTCATCTGCAAATAAGCAGCTGCTCAGAATGACAGGGAAGCTGAAAGCCTTTTCAACTTTTCCATATATTCATTCATTGTAATCTACAGCTGTCACATTTATTTTCTGGAAATTACTGACAAAAGGCATTGCACATTTGTATTAATATATAGGAGGCCATATTTATATATAGACAATACACCCAAATGTTTCTTTACAGCTTTAATTTCTGGTTACTGTGAGCATTTGAACTGCAGTTTCTGTTAGTCTCCACTACATAGAATTGAATTAATGAAGCTAAACCGTAGAACTGTTACAAAGCCACTTAAATGTGTTGGTAATGCTGTACCATAAATTGTCATCCACCTGTGTCCTTTATTACCAATTAAATAAAAGCACAGATGCAAAGCCTCTTCTGGGTTCCCACATGCATCTTGCTACCTCGTAGCCAAAGTCTAATCAATATTTTCAAAAATTTGTTAGAACAAAAAATGCTCACTTAAAATTCATAAGGTTAATGCTTGTTTTTTTTTTTTTATTATGAATGTGTTGATTATGCAATTCCACTGTACTTAATGGGTCTTTTAGGATGAAAAGAAAATTGTGAATGTAAATATTCAGTCTATTCAGTATGTGCAGGTCAGTAAATGATCAAATAGTTTATTATCACCATCAAACAAAACGCAACTAAAATACTATAAAAGATCTATCCAAGACCATCACATCAGGAATACAAGTGAAGGATAAATGTATTGTGTGATGTTATTAAAAACACTATATGTAACAGCAAGGCTTGGCAAATTCAGGGAGCCAAAAAACCTTGACTTTTACGTCTAGTTTCTTGTAGGATCTTTCAACATATCTATATACAAATACAGCCTCCGCTAGCTCCTACCAAGAAGAAAGAAAAAAAATGTCTCCTCAGTATTTAGAGGCTACGGAAATGTGTTCAAATATATTAACTCCAGATAAAAAGTATCGAATATACAGATATTTCAAAACTCCATAGGACAATGTACTGCAACAATGGTTTCCAGCTGCAGAGTTAAAATGTATATCAGAAATTGTTCCTTTATGTTTATTTTTGTACATGAAAAAAATTGTATTGCTCATTAAAAACACAGCACATTTAAATATGCTGAGCTTGCAGAAAGGGCAGACACTTATCTTTTTATCTTTACACACGTCTCTATAGCATATCTGTTTGTATATAATATCTCAAAGGTTAATACTAAGGGCCTGATTATCAAAAATGGTATGGCGAGAAATAAAATCTTTGGGATTTTTTTTTAGACTTTATATTTTAATATAGTTGTCTTTTCTTCACATACAGAACCCTGCATAGCGAGATAAACATCTCTCAAGGAAACATTTGTCTTTCTAAAATTCTTTAAGGGACCTTTTTGGTACCGACAAGACTGCTTAGATAATCTCAGCCCTAAGAGAGCAATTGGAAAAAAAAATTCAGTATCTTTCACTTACACCATTCACTGTTTTCTGTTGATTCTAGTTTACATAGCTTTTCTTTAGAGAACAAAAAGGTAAAATCAGCATTACAAAGGACAAAAAGCTATTTACGATTTAATACACTCCAGCATGTAAAATAGATCACTGGTAACAAAGGGTAGAACCATTGTACAGTACACTGTCCCTTTAAAGGGACAGTCAACTAAAAAAAATGTTATGGTTTAAAAAAAAAAAAAAAAAAAAAAAGATAATCCCTTAATTACCCATTCCCCAGTTTTGTATAGCCAACATGGTTATATTAATACACTTTTTACCTTTGATTACCTTATATCTAAGCATCTTCTGACAGCCCCCTGATCACACAATTTTTTAGTTTATTATCTATTGACTTGTATTTTATCCAATAAGTGCAGTGTCTGCCACAAGCCATGGGCGTTAGTTCATGTGAGCCATATAGATAAGATTGTGCTAACACTCCCCTGTTGTGAAAAGCAAATAAAAAAGCATGTGATAAGAGACTGTCTTTAGTGGCTGAGAAAAAGGCAGAAATTTTGAGGTTTAGAGGTAAAAAGAAAATTTATGCTTAGTGCTTACCTGATAAATGTATTTCTTTCCGGATATGGTGAGTCCACAGATTCATCAATTACTGTTGGGAATATCACTCCTGGCCAGCAGGAGGCGGCAAAGAGCACCACTTCCCTTCCCACAAACCCCAGTCATTCGACCAAAGGTAAAAGAGAAAAAGGAGTAACACAAAGGTGCAGAGGTGCCAGAGGTTTAGTCAAAAAATAAGTCTTAAAATAAAGGGCGGGGCTGTGGACTCACCATACCCGGAAATAAATAAATTTATCAGGTAAGCATACATTTTCTTTCCTAAGATATGGTGAGTCCACCGATTCATCAAATACTGTTGAGAACCAATACCCAAGCTAGAGGACACAGATGAATAGGAAGGGACAAGACAGGCAGACCTAAACAGAAGGCACTACCGCTTGAATAACCATTCTCCCAAAAGATGCCTTAGCCAAGGCAAAAGTATAACATTTACAAAATTTGGAAAAAATATGAAAGAAAGACCAAGAAGCAGCCTAGCATATCTGTTCAACAAAAGCTTCATTTTTTGAAGCCTAAGAAAAAGAGACAGCCCTCCAGGACGGAACTATAACTCTCTCAGGAGACTGCAGCCCCGCAGTCTGAAAAGCAAACGATAAGACTTCTCAACCAGAGAAAAGAGAAGTATCAAAGCTCTCTGTTAGAGAAAACAAACAAAAACAGAAGAAAAAAATAAAAAAAACATGCATCCAAATTGTGCACACATATTCCTCAAGAGATAAGAATGAGGATACATAGAGGGAACAACAAATTCTCAAACAATATATTCATTTAGGATAAAAAAAACTGCCTTATCTGAAAAAAGATAAAGCAAATCATACTGCAAAGCCAAGAGTACCTAAACTCTCCGAGCAGAAAATAAAGCAATAAAAAAGCTTCCAAGATTAAAAAAAAAAATAAAAAAAAAAAAAATCTATGGAAAGTTATGGCTCAAACTGAGCCTACTGCAAAACCTTAAAACAAGGTTAAAGCTCCAAGCGGAGCAACAGACGTAAACACAGGTCTAATACTAACCAGGGTCTGACCAAAAGAATACACGTCTGGCACATCTGATAATTGTGTAAAAAAGGATTACGCAGAAATCTGACCCTTCAGAGAACTGACTGACAAACCGTCCTCCAGACCTTCCCGGAGAACGGGCAAAACACCTAGGAATCCTGACCCTACTTCCAATAGTAGTCCTTGTATTCACACCAATAAGGGAATTTACACCATACCTTATGGTAAAAATTACCAGTAACAGGCTTGCGAGCCTGAATCATGGTCTCAAATATCAAACTAAGCATTCAATCTTCAAGCAGAAAGTTTCAGAGAAAACAAAAGTTGGATGAAAGAATGGACCCTGATTAGAAGGTCTTTCCTCAGGAACAACCACCAAAGTGGAAGAACTACATCTTCGCTAGGTCTGTATACCAGATCCTGCGAGACTATGCAGGAACTATAAAAATACCGATGCTCACTCCCATTTGATACGAGCAATGACTTGTGGAAGGAGAGCAAACTGAGGAACAGGGATGTCAGACTGAAATCCCAAGGAACTGCCAGGGTATTTAACAGAGCAGCCACTTGACCTTTAACATAACTTTGAAACTTGGCGTACTGCCATTTCCAACTCCATCACCCCCCATTTGAGTGTTAACCTGGAGAACACCTTCGGGAGAAGCACCCAGTCCCCGGAATGAAAAGTCTGACTGCTCAAGAAGTCCGCTCCCGGCATTCACTCCTGAAATGTGAATAGTGGATAAACGACGAATCTGAGCTTCCCCCACCGAACAATCCACGCCAATCATGGCAAAGGAACTCCAGGTTCCTCTCAGGTGGTTATTGAAAACCACTGAGAAGAATTGTTCAACTAGAACCTGAAAAACCATATAAGACAACTGAGACCAAGCCATCAGAGCATTGTAGATCACTCTCAACTCCAAGATGGTTATGGGGAGAACAGACTCCTCCTAAATCCATAGTCACCAATCCAACAAGCTAGTGACCATGGTCACTATTACCCATTCTGTAAAATGCGGGCCACAATCCCGCTACCTCTCGCAAGCTAAGCGAGCACTCTACCACTAATTCCCCTCTCTGATCCACAGGGAAGAATCTCATGTCGACAGATCTAGATCTATCCTCCTAGACGACTGAGCCACAAGATCCCCGGTCCACTACCTAAACATGCATAACAGCAGAATCTCAGATGGAATTAAGCAAAGGGATGATGTCCAATGAAGCAACCATCAGACCAATTAACTCCATACATAGAGCCCTGAGGGGCCAAACAGTAGAGAGCCGGAAGAGACAAGAGGAAAGAATCCTCTATTTTCTGACCTCTGTCAAAAACATTTTCAGAGAAAGGGAAACTAATATGGTCCCTAAGAAACTACCCCTGTAGCCAGAACAAGGGAATTTCATATTCACTTCCATCCGTGGAAATGAAGACAGACAACAAGATCTCTGTATGAGAGTCTGTTTGTTGAAAAGATGGCATCTGAACCGTTATAACGTCCAGGATCTCCGAGAGCCATGGCAAGACCAAAGGGAAGGGCCACAAACTGAAAGTGTTTGACAGAAAGGCAAAAACTCAGGAACTTGAAAATACGAATCCTCCAGGGCTATGGTCACCATGAACTGACCCCCTAGATCAAAGGAAGAAAGTGACACTGGATTCCATTTGAAGAACGGTACCCTGAGACAGCTTATTGAGACACAACTATTCCTGTTAGATCAGGACCAAACAAGTCTTACCCTTGTATGGAAGCTTCAGAAACTTGGACAGAGAGGAAAAATCCACCGTCTACAACGCCGGGCTAGTACAGCTAAGCCATATATCTTGGCTCCCGGCTGGAAAACTTGAATGGCAGCAACAGAAATAAAATAATTGGCTAGCTCAAGAGCCTTAATTCTGTACTGGATCTCCTCCAAAGGAGTGTCTACCATATTGGAAACAGACAAGGCATTGCACCAATAAGATGCCGCACTTGACAGTGTCAATACAAATTTCCATGTAAGCATCCAGCTTAGTCCATTGATCCTGAAAAGAACAGTTATCCTCTCTAGGAATCGTAGTTCTCTTAGCCAGAGTAGAATTATCCTACTACTTTAGGCACCGTGCGCCCTGGTATTTAATGGAGACAGCGACAGGAAACATCTTTTTAAAGACAGGAGACGGGGAAAAAGGAAACCCTGATTTCTCCAATTCCTGTAAAAATATCCTAGCACAGTCTGGTCCACAGAGGAATCCTAGTACTTATAAAGTTTTCTAGATTCTTAGGATTGACAACAAGCGTATCGTAGTCGCTCGAAAGTAGCCAAAACCTTCTTTAACAATACACGAAGATGTTCAAGCTTAATCTGAAGGATATAACTTCCACATCAGATGAAGGAATTATACTGTCCAAATCAGAGGTCTCACCATCAGAGGCTACCAACGTATTCTCCTCATCAGACCTATGAGGAAGGCCAACCTGAGTAGCAGCAGGTGGAACAGAAACCTTACTATCTGAATCTCTAATGTTCCTCTTGTGATTTCTTTTAAATGTAGGAAAAACAAATAAAGCTGCAGATACCACAGGAAATACCTTATCTGTAAAGTCTGTGGGCAAATACACTCCTCCAGGAGATTGAGAGGAACCACAGGGCACTGCATGTGATACCATTGATGCTTGGGACGTTTAAGGAAAAAGCTGTGGCAATGCCTGAAGAGCATCCCCTGGGAGACATGAGGCTCAGAGTGCAACAAGCTATGTGTACATTAAATAGCATTGGTCATATAAATAGCACAGAATTTCAGAACAAATACATTGTCTAAAATGATTTCTGAGGAAAAGGAGGCTCACAATTATAAATCAATATAACCAATTTTAAAAAGATTTTATTCTAAAATAAAGGACTTAAATAGTAGTCCTCAAGAGCCATAAGGAAACCGAACCCTGTTCCAGAACCCAGGCCAAATGAATGTCAACCCTTAACTAAAGTGGAATCTAACATTCTTGTAAGCTTAATTATATGGCACATACACATAGAACCTATGTTAAAATATTTCATCACTTAAACAATGTTTTTTGTAACAAAGTCCAAGAGAACACAAAACCACATTATCATAGAAATAGAGACATCACCTGAACGCCGCTCCGTTCTCATACCGGAGAACAAGGCAAAGTTATATACATAAAAACAGAGACCGCCCAAAATGGCGCTGCTCCGCTTTGGAGAAGGAGGCGGGACATACACTCGGCAAGGAAATAAAGTGCCAATATACATTGCGCTTCATTCCGCCGATAGAATTAGAACAGTAATGGTTACCAGCTCTGCTCCGTTACGTTCCAAATGAAAACTAAACATCCCATACAAGAGCCACCTCTAAGATAAAAATTGTGCCCTCCTAAAAGACTCCATGTAGGAACACTGAAAAGCTGCCGAAATGCACTAATTAAATTACATTGGAGTAAGTGCAGCCAAAAACCAACAAATGAAAAAGTATAATTTCACTATAAACATTTCTAAAATGAATAAAACATTTTTTTACTGAGCCCACATACAAGGTTAACCCCTTACTTGCCGTGAAGGGGTTCAACCTTAAGTCTCCATGTCACATATCCTTGTAGCGCCTGCCCCTGCCATTAAACATCCATACCTAAGGATGTAAGGTCCCACATTAAGTACAAAGGGTCTTTAACCCCTTCAGTGCCAGCCTCCTCTCAAAAGACAAAAAGGCACTTACCTATACATCCAGCTGTCCGGCAGGAGGACAGACCACCCAGCATGAGAGGACGCCACTCCTCACAGAGACCTGTGTAAGAAATGAAAGAAAGAACAGAGAAAGCCTACTCTGGCTTTGTATACTAGGGCAGCAACATTAGGAAAACGCAGTGAGGCCCACCCCACAAGTTCCTAACCGCTTGAAAGCCACCACTGCCCTACTGAAGAGACTAACATGGAGTACGGCTAGACCCAAACTTGAAAGGATAGATCAGAGCAAACCTACTCTGGCTTTCAAAATAGCAAAATCTTGATTGAAGAGAAATAAATCCAATCTTCTTCAGGCACCAAAACTTCACCTCCGTCTTGCACTGAAGGCAAAGAGAAGGACTGGAGTTTGTGGGAAGGGAAGTGATACTTAACAGTTTGACTGTGGTGCTCTTTGCCTCCTCCTGCTGGCCATTCCCAACAGTAATTGATGAATCCGTGGACTCACCATATCTTAGGAAAGAAAACTATATTAATATAACAATGTTGGTTGTGAAAAGCTGGGGAATGGGTAGTAAAAATGTTATCTATCTTTTTAAATAACAACAATGTTGGTGGTGACTGTCCCTTTAAGCTGAGTGCTCTACCACATAAAAAACCCAGATAGCTTGGAGTTGTCTTCTTTAAATAAGGTTTAGTGCATATAAAAAGGAGACCACAAACAAAATGGTAAATTAATAAGTCTAAGTGATGTATTCAGACCATATCTGCTGCCAAATTGCATTACACATTAAATGTTGCGGAGTGTTTTGCAATTTATATAGCTTTTATTAGACAAAAAATACATATTCAAGATGCTATAAAAAAAAATCTGAGCACAGCACAGGGACAGCGACTATTGTACTATAGTCAATATATTGAGCATACTAAACTGGAAAAAATAGCATCACATAAAATATTCATGAGACAATTTGCACAAAAGATTGGCAAAAAGAAAGGTTGTTACTTTAATCACACATGGTAAATGTTATAGGACACACAGACAACATAATGAATTTAAGAAGAAACAGGATAGGGCTGTATTGTTGATCCCCAGCTAGAGAGACAGACAGAGACCTAAAAAACAGGAATTAGAAATCTATATACTGCTAATAAGTAGTAAATCTATCATATGTAGCGAGTGTAGCAGCATAAATCAACTTTAAGCGCCAACTAAACCATTTATTTATATGAAAGCAATATTGTTGGAAACAGACTAATGTATCTCAATAAATGCATTAACCAAGTGAACATTGAAGAGTTACAACATTCAATACAGTGAATCAAAACAAATAGAAAAATAGAAATCATTCTGGAAAATGTTACATTTCAAGTACATTATGGTGGGCAGGATTGAAGTTAATGGCATTTGTACGCAATTGAAAATAATAGCAAGAGGTTGAACAATGTCTTCCAAATATCTTTCATAACTGACTGGGTACAAGAGGTTTGTAAATACTCATATTTATAGTAGTATTTTAAAAAGGTTGCTATAGTGATGTAAAAGGCTATGGATACATAAACCCACAGTATAGAGAATTCCATCCCAGAAGGCAATGCAAAAACCTTCATAAAATCATAGTTCTTGTCAACAACCCGAGTGCTAAAACGTAGACACAAATTTATAGAAAATGCAAAAAGTAACGTCATTGGAAAATTTGTCATTGGAAATTTGGCAGCTTAGTTCCCTAAAAGTTATAAAATAAAATACTAACACACAGAAAACATGACTGACTTACAAACTAATAAAATGGCTTGTATACAACCTGTTAAAACCCCCCAAAATTAAAGAAATAAGAGACCACTGTACAGCCATGAAACATTCATTATCCCATCACCAAATTCTCAGGATTAGTTTGGCACAGTGTTGGGGTGAACTGATACTAATTTTTAGAACATATGATATTGTTAAGATTTTTAATATGTTTGTCCAACTATTAAAATACTAGCCAACAACTCTTTTATTCAATGACCTCAAAAGCAAGATTTGTCCCTGTGTTGGGTCAGCACTTGAGAACCCCTCAAAGTGTTTAGCTGCTAATTACTACTAAAGGTACAAATCTGCGCAGATGATCAGAAACAAACACAAATCTATTAATGTATCTATTTTGCCTAAAAGGGATAGTAAAGTCAAAACTGAAATGTGCATGGGTACATTTTAATTTAAAATACAAGCATTTTTGTAAAATACTTCCAAAGCAAAAGTGCTTCTAGTAAAAGTTATTTCTGTTTTTCTGCGACATACGCACATATCCTGTGAGGGACTGTGCACCAAATTCAAACACCACAACATCTCAGAGTCAGCAGTGGCTTGTATGAGACAATTTATGTCTTCAGAAGCAATACACACCACCATATTATTTATAATATATAAATAGGGGATACTGGATTATAAAACACACTGTACAAATCCTGCTAAAAAAGTAACCTGCACCTAGCCACTGTAAGACGCAAAAGCATAGAGATATATCTGGTCCAGCATTGAAGGATGTCTAGTATTACATGCCTGGTATAAAAGCCACTGAAGGAGGCTAAAGGGCATAGACATATATCTGTTCAGCATTGAAGGATGTCTAATATTACATGCAGGGTATAAAATCCACTGAAGGAGGCTACAGAGCATAGACATGTATCTGGTCCAGCATTGAAGGATCTCTAGTATTACATGCAGGGTACAAAAGCCACTGAAGGAGGCTACAGAGCATAGACATGTATCTGGTCCAGCATTGAAGGATCTCTAGTATTACATGCAGGGTATAAAAGCCACTGAAGGAAGCTACAGAGCATAGAGATGTATCTGGTTCAGCATTGAAGGATGTCTAGTATTACATGCCTGGTATAAAAGCCACTGGAGGAGGCTACAGAGCATAGACATGTATCTGGTTCAGCATTGAAGGATGTCTAGTTATACATTCATGGGATAAAAGGCATTGGAAAAAGCTATAGCGCATAGAGATGTATCTGGTTCAGCACTGAATGATCTCTAGTATTATATGCCTGGTATAAAAGTCACCATGGGAGGTTACAGAGCATAGAGATGTATCTGGTTCAGCACAGAACTCCAGTATTACATGCATGGAATAAAAGCCACGGGAGGAGGCTACAGAGCATCGCAATATATCTGTTCAGCATTGAAGGATGTCTAGTATTACACGCCTGGTATAAAAGCCACTGAAGGAGGCTACAGAGCATAGACATGTATCTGGTTCAGCATTGAAGGATGTCTAGTATTACATGTATGGTATAAAAGCCACTGGAGTAGGCTACAAAGCATAGAGATGTATCTGGTTCAGCATTGAAGGATGTCTAGTATTACATGCCTAGTATAAAAGCCACTGGAGTAGGCTACAGAGCATAGAGATGTATCTGGTTCAGCATTGAAGGATGTCTAGTATTACACGCTTGGTATAAAAGCCACTGAAGTTGGCTACAGAGCATAGACATGTATCTGGTTCAGCACTGAAGGATCTCCAGTATTACACGCCTGGTATAAAAGCCACTGGAGTAGGCTAGAGAGCATAGAGATGTATCTGGTTCAGCAATGAAGGATCTCCAGTATTACATGCCTGGTATAAAAGCCACTGGAGGAGGCTACAGAGCATAGAGATGTATCTGGTTCAGCACTGAAGGATCTCCAGTATTACACGCCTGGTATAAAAGCCACTGGAGTAGGCTACAGAGCATAGAGATGTATCTGGTCCAGCACTGAAGGATCTCCAGTATTATATGTATAGTATTAAAGCCACTGGAAGAGGCTACAGAGGATAGAGATGTATCTGGTTCAGCACTGAATGATCTCTAGTACTACATGCCTGGTATAAAAGTCACCGGTGGAGGTTACAGAGCATAGAGATTTATCTGGTTCAGCAATGAAGAATGTCTAGTATTACACGCCTGGTATAAAAGCCACTGGAGGAGGCTACAGAGCATAGAGATGTATCTGGTCCAGCACTGAAGGATCTCCAGTATTATATGTATAGTATTAAAGCCACTGGAAGAGGCTACAGAGGATAGAGATGTATCTGGTTCAGCACTGAATGATCTCTAGTACTACATGCCTGGTATAAAAGTCACCGGTGGAGGTTACAGAGCATAGAGATGTATCTGGTTCAGCACAGAATTACAGTATTACATGCATGGAATAAAAGTTATACTTATATACTTATGGTTTTCCTCTTCTGTTGTCCCTCACTGAAAGTTGTACAGAGCTTAGATACTTAATAACAATACAAGTAGAACAAAGATTGGCCAGATTCCCTTGATTACTGGAAACATAACAGTTAAAGCAACTTTTCCATACCTAAAGGCAAAGGCCTGCTATGTATTTGATAAATGAAAACAGTGATGTCACAACATGGCACCACAAAACCACTTTTAAACATTGCATTTTTAAACATTATGAAACAAAATTCTTACATCTGGCAAACCTATAGGAGAGGATAAGGCCTCAGGAAAAGATAATAGTTGGCCCAAGCCTTTAGAGAAGTTTCTTATATCACACATTTCCTAGGAGATGCAGCCTTCAGCAGAGGATAAAACAATGAATTAGGGCTGAGGATAAATGGACCCCACGTTGTATCATGTATCCCCTATTATGCTTTGTGTTTTGTTAATACTGAAAAGGTTTCTAGTGATAGTTTGATCATACATTTTAAAATAAATGTTGATTACATGGTAGTATATTCATGTTATTGCAAATCAAAAGCCAATTCTCCCTCTCAAAAAAACAAACAAAAAAACTTTCTATCCTCAGTTGACAATTTGCACTGACCACAAGTTACACCCCCACATTTTGTCACTGGCATGTAGTAAGGTCTCTAACAATCAGGGCTTTACAAGAGTCCTGTTCAAGTCTGCTTTTTTCCGTGTTGTATTTACTAACTGTGCACCCCCTGTATAGCACTGGAGAATCAGTTTGTGGATTATAAAGATAATTTATTATTAATTATTATTAATTGTGAATCAATGGTTTAAACAATTTACATTGCAATGTGCTTTTATTTATCAAATCTTCGTATGGGAACCTATAGCTAACTTAAAAGGGACATTAAACACTTTGAGATAGTGATATAAAATGATAAATTGTATATATAAAAAAAAAGCTCTGCAATATATTTTCATAATTTATTTTGTCCCCTTTTCCTGTAATTCAAATAAGAAATTGTGAGCTTTTTAGTTCCTGTTAGAAAAGAAAGTGCAAAACCCACACAATTCATGATTTCCCTTGTGCATGAGTGCAGCTTATGTAAGACAATCTCACCTATGTCCCTTTAAGACCAACCAAGATGAAAAATGTGAAAACAAGTTAAAGTGATATTACAGATAGCACTGCTAAGTCATTATTACTTCAGTCAGATTTCACATGAACTGGAATGGATACAAAAATGTATTTCCTTTTCTACAAACACGTTTGATTTATGCCAGAACTTTAGCCAATGTTTTGTGGGAGAATTACTGAATTATAACGTGCAAAATATTACAACACAAATTTCTCAAGAAGCACATTCCCTCTGGAGTATTAAAAGCTCAGTGGGTAGTAGAAACCATTGTTAATCTTATCAGACTGTAATTCTAAACCGCATAAACTGAATGTAATACAGGATAATTGAAAATAAGAACTGTGAAGTATTTTTAGGCAAATTGGGCTATAGCCGTTCCAAGCACTTAACCTGATAAAATCTATATTTTAAATTATATTAGAAGTAAAATAAAGTCAATATCACAAGTCTAAAATTAAAGTGAAGGTAAACTTTGGTGAATGAAAGCCCGTTTTTTAAAAGTACTATTAAAAACAGGAGCACTTTCATTCATCAAAGTTAACAAATTAGCCGTTTTGATTAAAAACTTACCTTTTTTTCTTTTCACAGCTACAGCAGCTTCCCCCCTCCTAGAAATCCTCTTCACACATCAGCAATGACCAATCCGGCTTCCTCCAATCACGGCTTTCCCCCCAGGGTGGTTATTGCCTGAGGCCATGCTGTGATTGGAGGAAGCCGGATTAGTCATTGCTGATGTCTGAAGAGAGGATTTCTAGGAGGGGGAAGCTGCTCTGGCTGTGAAAAGAAAAAAAATTACGTTTTTAAACAAAACGGCTGATTTGTAAACTTTGATGAATGAAAGTGCCCCTGTTTTTAATAGTACTTTTTAAAAATGGGCTTTCATTCATCAAAGTTTACCTTCACTTTAAGGACATTGCTTAAAATGAATATGGTCCTTGAGTTTATATATTTTGTAATGACAATGGAATTTCATCATTTTTTGGGACATTTATAGCATCTATAGTAGGACCAATGTCCTTCTAAGGTCAATTTTGTGAGCGAACCAGCAGTGAAAGAGTTAAGGAATCACACCGTGCAGTCTGTGTTGTGTAGTGTTTCCTAATTGCTCTAATTAACTGTCTCACTGCTGGTTCGCTTACAAAACTGGCCGTAGAGGGAAAACCGACTGTGACCATTGGAGAGCTGCAAATATCTGCATAACAAAAGTATAGATTATTGTTTGTCATTGCTGTGTTTTGCCTCACATAAAATATTACATTTTACACCTCAAGACTAACACATTAAAAAAAAAAGGATTCATGATCAAATATACTCCAGCCCGTCCCCTAAGATCCAACAACGATCTACTCCTTGCCTCTTCTACCATCACCTCCTCTCATGCTAGACTACAGGACTTCTCTCGTGTGGCACCAACCCTCTGGAACGCACTTCCTCGTGCTGTCAGACTTTCCCCCAACCTCTCCTCCTTTAAACGCTCCCTAAAGACCTTCTTGTTCAGGGAAGCCTATAACCAAATCAGTAGCTTATGAATTCCACTTGCCTAATAGTTGCCCTCATCTAACTTCACACTAACATCATTCCCACCTTTGCAGTCCCCACCTCCTGTTTCTCACCCTCCTACCCATTTAGATTGTAAGTTCCCACGGGAACAGGGCTCCCAATTCCCCCTGTATTTGTTTGTTAAATTTTGTCTGGTGTCTCATATTGTACTGTCCTTTTATCTTTGTTACCCATGGACAGCGCTGCAGAATCTGTTGGCGCTTTATAAATAAAGAATAATAATAATAATGATTGGGGAAAGTAAAACTACCTAGGAATATTGGCTGAGGACATCATTTAATACACATGTAGATGCAAAAGCAGACAAAACACTGCATGTTTTAGCAATCCATTTAAAGGACCAGTCAACACATTAGATTTGCATAATCAACAAATGCAAGATAACAAGACAATGCAATAACACTTAGTCTGAACTTCAAATTAGTAGTAGATTTTTTTATAACAAATTTCAAAGTTATTTATATTTCCACTCCTATGGTACCATGTGATAGCAATCAGCCAATCACAAATGCATATATGTATAGTCTGTGAATTCTTGCACATGCTCAGTAGGATCTGGTGAATCAAAAAGTGTAAATATAAAAGACTGTGCACATTTTTTTTTAATGAAAGTAAATTGGAAAGTTGTTTAAAATGACATTCTGTATCAGAATCATGAAAATTTAATTTAACCCGAGTGTCCCTTTAAGAGAAATAAAATTTACAGGGTTGGGCGGGGGTATACACATTTACTCAAAACACAGATAACTTGTAGAACACTACTTTCATGTGCAATGTATTAAACAGAAGACAAACATTATGCAGTTTTATTATGTAATAGCCACAGTACAGTGAATTTTGGAATCGGCTATCTCAGAACAAAACATGACTATCTGCACTTTATGTAAGAAGCTTTTCCAGGGTAAACTTAACAGAAACCAAACATATGCAGCCAGAAACAAAACCACACACAAAATATAGTGAGAATCAAATTCCCTTGCACAAAGTTTGTGAAATAAAGCCAAAAAAAAAACAATATCATACTAGAACTAGAATTCAAAGCAAGAAAAACAATTAAAGAAAGAAAAACTAGAGCAAAGAGCCCCTCTTGGATCAAATTCTATAAATCATCAATCAAAATACAATACATTTGCCAAACTATTGGAGATATATAACCTTCAAATTCACACATTAAAGGGACAGTTCACAGTAAAATTGTGTTTCTCTGACTGTTTTACCCATGACTTGTTATACCAGCTGCAGCGTATAAGATGTATGAGATATTGCTCATTTATGCAAAATAAATAGCTGGACTTGTGATAGCCAATGGTAGAATGGGAGTCAAATATAAACTAGAATTCTAGTTTGCAAACTTTTTTCATCAAGCAAGAATCAACCAATGAAAACGTACAAACATTCCGTGAAGCTTCATTACAGCATGTCTATGAAATGTCCGTCATTCACTGGAAACAGAAGGAACAAATTCTGTGTGTGACAACCCTGCAAGCATTTAATGCCATCTTGACTTGATCAACTTCACTTAAAAAGGGACCATAAAAACCAAAAATGCTTTTGCTTAAAAAGATAATCCTTTTAATTTACCATTCCCCAGTTTTGCATAGCCAACACTGTTATATTAATATACTTTTTACCTCTGTGATTACCTTGTATCTAAGCCTCTGCAGATTTCCCCTTATCTCAGTGCTTTTTACAAACTTGCATTTCAAGCAATAATATGCCGACTCTAAAATAACTCCCAGGGGCGTGAGCACAATGTTATCAATATGAAACAAATGAACTAACACCCTCTAGCTGTATAAAAACTGTAAAATGCATTCAGATAAGAAGTGGCCTTCAAGGGCTTAGAAATTAGCATATGAGCCTGCCTAGGTTTAACTTTAAACTAAGAATACCAAGAGAACAAAGCAAAATTTGATAAAAGTAAATTGGAAAGTTGTTTAAAATGACATGCCCTAACTAAATCATGAAAGTTTTTTTTGGACTTTATTGTCCCTTTAAAAGGACACGTGGATCGACAGGTAGATTTAGAAATCCAGGCATGTTTGAGACAAAGTAATATAGCATAATAGGGAAGAGGGAAGCCTTCTAGAGGTAAGAGTTGAATTAAGGTTTTACCCTTTTAAAACATATTCCTTTTCCCAAAGCTGAATCATTTTCTTTTTACAAAATGTTTTGCACAAGGTGAACATAAAACCCTAGAAGAGATCACATCTGAGCTACCACATTGACGTTTTACTGTATTAAATACGTTTTGCTTATACAATGTAGCATGTGAGACAATTTGTCTAGAAAATAACTCCATGGAATTAAGTGAAAATAAAACCAAGAAAAGCAAAGAAAACAGAACTGTTTTTTCAAAACTGAGAAGCAGATGGTTAAAGCTGGCAAAAGAGGGGGGGAAAATAAGCAAAGCTCCTATTCATTCAGAACAAGCAGATGCGATAAGTTTAAAATATTGCTGCTTTAGGATACACAAAGACTGTCAGCCCAGATTGTGGTTTTGGGCCAGTCTATCAGTTATTAATGATCTTGAAGAACAGAAGTCCTGGAACACTCCTGTGAAAAGAGAAATAGTATGACAGACACGGCATTATCCAGGCTGCCAGTCTCCTTAGATACGGAGAAAGGAAACTTCATTCCACACTACAGAATTAATGCTGCGCAGCAGAAACTTGGGGTTGTTACCAAGGTAAAGCAGATAAGGAAGGATGCTCACAAAACATTTGCATACTGATAAAATAGCATGACTATGTATAATATGGTTCTATCCATGTTGTATTCTATACGCAATGCATACTTGTTCAGATATCAGATGTGACTCCTGGCAGCGATATTTGTCATTTAAGGTTTGTAAACGCTAATCATTTTGATAGTTTTATTCATTTTTAGAATTTTGGCAGTTTGGTAAAAAAAAAATTAATAGAGAGGAGCAACGGCAGGCGGTATCCTTTATAATAACACAGTCACAAACAAATTATAGTAAAAGTGGGCGTGTTTTAAGTACAATATAATACAGGGCTTAACCAATTTCGAGAGCTAGGGAGCCAAGTCTCCTGAAACTATGCACCTAGCTTCCAACTTCAGTATATATATATATATATATATATATATATATATATATATATATATATATATATATGTGCACAAGGATATTGTCTGGCTGTAAAGAAAAGAAAAAAGTGTAGCTGGCTAAGTGTACTGTAAAATGGGTTTGTCCTTAGTGTGTTCCTATTGAATGGTCTATACCAATACAGTACATGTAGGTGCTGGTGTATATGAGAGTATTAATATATAGATATGATCTAATATTAACTAATTATAGCTTTAATTTGGTTTTACATTTTAGTCAGTTGGTCAGTTAAAACAGCAGGGTTGTGCACCCACAAAACAGGCCCTGGAGAGAACACTGAATAAGCCAATATTAAAGCATTAATTAGATAATATTAAATATTTTCAATGTTTGTTGCTCAAATTATCATTTAATCAATTTATGTTAAATTATGCAATTAATGTGTGCATTGGATAGATTAAGTAACATTTATAAATGACAAAAATGTTTCTAATATTGCAAAGTGTTACACTGCCCTCACCTGGCTACTTCATAATGCCACCTGGCTGGCAAAATTTTCTGTGGACTAAACCAATACATGCTCTGGGCAAGTAGAAATTCAGCTGTGCAAGATGACCAGCAAATGTAATATCAGTATAAAAAAGGACTTAATTTGTTATGGTTTAAAATAAAAACACATGAAAAATTACTGCACAGCACCCGCAGCACGGAATGAGCATACCTAGAAGAGGAGAATGTACAGTGAAAAAAGGATTCTTTTTTATCCTTACAACATTCACTTTAGCGTCCAAACCTTATTTTCCACATTTAAGAGGTAAATAAATAAGTAAAACAAAAAAAATTTATAAAATTTTACCTTTAGATGAGCAGTTATAAACATTACTGCTAACAGAAATTTATTTAGCACTTACAACTTATTAAAGGAACATAAAACTCTGAATTTTTCTTTCATGATTCAGATGAAGAATAGTGTTTTAAACACATTTCCAATTTACCTCTATTATCTAATTTGCTTCATTTTCTTGGTATCCTTTATTGAAAATACCACCTAGGTAGGCTCAGGAGTATCAATGTATTACTGGGAGATAGCTGCTGATTGGTAGCTGCGCAAGCATGACTACTGTCATTGGTTCACCAGAAGTGTTCAACTAGCTCACAGTAGTGCATTGCTGCTCCTTTAACAAAGGATACTAAGAGAACCTTGCAAATTTAATAATAAAAGTAAATTAGAAAGTTGTTTAAAATTGCATGGTCTACCTGAATCCTGAAAAAAAATTGTGGGTTCCATATCTTTTTAATGAGAAGAAATGTCTCAAAATAGGGACACAATTAAATGGACAGTGTAGTAAAAAATGAATCATGATTCAGATAGGGCATGGAATTTTAAACAACTTTTCAATTTACTTTTATCATCAAATTTGCCTCATTTTCTTGGTATCCTTTTGTGAAAATACCACCTAGGTAGGCTCATATGCTAATTTTTATGACCTTTAAGTGCATTTTGACAGTTTTTCACAGCTGGATAGAGCTAGTTCATGTGTGCCATATAGGTAACATTAGGCTCAGTCCTATGGAGTTATTTATGAGCCAGCACTAATTCGCTAAAATGCAATTCTGTCTAAAGAAGTGAAATAAAGGGCAGTCTGCAGAGGCTGAGATACAAAGTAATCACAGAGGTAAAAAGCATATTATAATACCGTGTTCAAACTGGGGAATGGGTAATAAAGGGATTATCTACCTTTTTAAGCAATAAAAATTCTTGAGTATACTGGCTAAGTCTGAAAACACAAGTTATGCTTACCTGATAAATTTCCTTTCCATCTGTATGAGGAGAGTCCACGGCTTCATTCCTTACTTGTGGGAATACAGAACCTGACCACCAGGAGGAGGCAAATACAACCCAGCCAAAGGCTTAAATACCTCCCCCACTCCCCTCATCTCCCAGTCATTCTGCGGAGGGAACATTAGGAGAAATATCAGGGTATAAAAGGTGCCAGAAGAACAAAAAATTTAGGTCTGCCCACCGGAGAAAAAGGCCGGGGGTCGTGGACTCTCCTCAAACAGATGGAAAGGAAAATATCAGGTAAGCATAATTTATGTTTTCCATCCTAATATGAGGAGAGTCCACGTCTTCATTCCTTACTTGTGGGAAACATATACCCAAGCTCTAAAGGACACTGAATGAAAACGGGAGTGTAAAGAGAGGCGGACCCTATTCTGAGGGCATCACAGCTTGCAAAACCTCTCTCCCAAAAGCAAAAAAACATAATTTATGCTTACCTGTTAAATTCCTTTCTCCTGAAGTGTGGTCAGTCCACGGGTCATCATTACTTCTGGGATATTAACTCCTCCCCAACAGGAAGTGCAAGAGGATCACCCAGCAGAGCTGCTATATAGCTCCTCCCCTCTACGTCACACCCAGTCATTCGACCGAGAACCAACGAGAAAGGAGAAGCCAAAGGGTGCAGTGGTGACTGGAGTATAATTTAAAAATTTAGACCTGCCATAAAAACAGGGCGGGCCGTGGACTGACCACACTACAGGAGAAAGGAATTTATCAGGTAAGCATAAATTATGTTTTCTCCTGTTAAGTGTGGTCAGTCCACGGGTCATCATTACTTCTGGGATACCAATACCAAAGCTAAAGTACACGGATGACGGGAGGGACAGGCAGGCTCTTTATATGGAAGGAACCACTGCCTGAAGAACCTTTCTCCCAAAAACAGCCTCCGAAGAAGCAAAAGTGTCAAATTTGTAAAATTTGGAAAAAGTATGAAGAGAAGACCAAGTTGCAGCCTTGCAAATCTGTTCAACAGAAGCCTCATTCTTAAAGGCACAAGTGGAAGCCACAGCTCTAGTAGAATGAGCTGTAATTCTTTCAGGAGGCTGCTGTCCAGCAGTCTCATAAGCTAAACGTATTATGCTACGAAGCCAAAAAGAGAGAGAGGTAGCAGAAGCTTTTTGACCTCTCCTCTGACCAGAATAAACGACAAACAGGGAAGACGTTTGTCGAAAATCCTTAGTTGCCTGTAGATAAAATTTCAGGGCACGGACTACATCTAGATTGTGTAGAAGACGTTCCTTCTTCGAAGAAGGATTAGGACACAAAGATGGAACAACAATCTCTTGATTGATGTTCCTGTTAGTGACCACCTTAGGTAAGAACCCAGGTTTAGTACGCAGAACTACCTTGTCTGAATGAAAAATCAGATAAGGAGAATCACAATGTAAGGCCGATAACTCAGAGACTCTTCGAGCCGAGGAAATAGCCATTAAAAACAGAACTTTCCAAGATAACAATTTGATATCAATGGAATGAAGGGGTTCAAACGGAACACCCTGTAAAACATTAAGAACTAAGTTCAAACTCCATGGTGGAGCAACAGTTTTAAACACAGGCTTAATCCTGGCCAAAGCCTGACAAAAAGCCTGAACGTCTGGAACCTCTGACAGACGTTTGTGTAAATGGATGGACAGAGCTGAAATCTGTCCCTTTAAGGAACTAGCGGATAAACCCTTTTCTAAACCTTCTTGTAGAAAAGACAATATCCTAGGAATCCTAACCTTACTCCATGAGTAACTTTTGGATTCGCACCAATATAAGTATTTACGCCATATTTTATGGTAAATCTTTCTGGTAACAGGCTTCCTAGCCTGTATTAAGGTATCAATTACTGACTCAGAAAAACCACGTTTTGATAAAATCAAGCGTTCAATTTCCAAGCAGTCTGCTTCAGAGAAATTAGATTTTGATGTTTGAGGGGACCCTGGATCAGAAGGTCCTGTCTCAGAGGCAGAGACCAGGGTGGACAGGATGACATGTCCATTAGATCTGCATACCAAGTCCTGCGTGGCCACGCAGGCGCTATTAGAATCACCGATGCTCTCTCCTGTTTGATTCTGGCAATCAATCGAGGAAGCAACGGGAAGGGTGGAAACACATAAGCCATCCCGAAGGTCCAAGGTGCTGTCAAGGCATCTATCAGGACCGCTCCCGGATCCCTGGATCTGGACCCGTAACAAGGAAGCTTGGCGTTCTGTCGAGACGCCATGAGATCTATCTCTGGTTTGCCCCAACGTCGAAGTATTTGGGGCAAAGACCTCCGGATGAAGTTCCCACTCCCCCGGATGAAAAGTCTGACGACTTAGGAAATCCGCCTCCCAGTTCTCCACTCCCAGGATGTGGATTGCTGACAGGTGGCAAGAGTGAGACTCTGCCCAGCGAATTATCTTTGATACTTCCATCATCGCTAGGGAGCTTCTTGTCCCTCCTTGATGGTTGATGTAAGCTACAGTCGTGATGTTGTCCGACTGAAACCTGATGAACCCCCGAGTTGTTAACTGGGGCCAAGCCAGAAGGGCATTGAGAACTGCTCTCAATTCCAGAATGTTTATTGGCAGGAGACTCTCCTCCTGAGTCCATGATCCCTGAGCCTTCAGAGAATTCCAGACAGCGCCCCAGCCTAGGAGGCTGGCGTCTGTTGTTACAATTGTCCAGTCTGGCCTGCTGAATGGCATCCCCCTGGACAGATGCGGCCGAGAAAGCCACCATAGAAGAGAATTTCTGGTCTCTTGATCCAGATTCAGAGTAGGGGACAAATCTGAGTAATCCCCATTCCACTGACTTAGCATGCACAATTGCAGCGGTCTGAGATGTAGGCGTGCAAAGGGTACTATGTCCATTGCCGCTACCATTAAGCCGATCACCTCCATGCATTGAGCCACTGACGGGTGTTGAATGGAATGAAGGACACGGCATGCATTTTGAAGCTTTGTTAACCTGTCTTCTGTCAGGTAGATCTTCATTTCTACAGAATCTATAAGAGTCCCTAAGAAGGGAACTCTTGTGAGTGGAAAGAGAGAACTCTTCTTTTCGTTCACCTTCCATCCATGCGACCTTAGAAATGCCAGTACTAACTCTGTATGAGACTTGGCAGTTTGAAAGCTTGAAGCTTGTATCAGAATGTCATCTAGGTACGGAGCTACCGAAATTCCTCGCGGTCTTAGTACCGCCAGAAGAGCACCCAGAACCTTTGTGAAGATTCTTGGAGCCGTAGCCAATCCGAATGGAAGAGCTACAAACTGGTAATGCCTGTCTAGGAAGGCAAACCTTAGATACCGGAAATGATCTTTGTGAATCGGTATGTGAAGGTAAGCATCCTTTAAATCCACTGTGGTCATGTACTGACCCTTTTGGATCATGGGTAGGATTGTCCGAATAGTTTCCATTTTGAACGATGGAACTCTTAGGAATTTGTTTAGGATCTTTAAATCCAAGATTGGCCTGAAGGTTCCCTCTTTTTTGGGAACCACAAACAGATTTGAGTAAAACCCCTGTCCATGTTCCGACCGCGGAACCGGATGGATCACTCCCATTAGTAAAAGATCTTGTACACAGCGTAGAAACGCCTCTTTCTTTATTTGGTTTGTTGACAACCTTGACAGATGAAATCTCCCTTTTGGGGGAGAGGATTTGAAGTCCAGAAGATATCCCTGAGATATGATCTCTAACGCCCAGGGATCCTGGACATCTCTTGCCCAAGCCTGGGCGAAGAGAGAAAGTCTGCCCCCCACTAGATCCGTTCCCGGATTGGGGGCCCTTGATTCATGCTGTCTTAGGGGCAGCAGCAGGTTTTCTGGCCTGCTTGCCCTTGTTCCAGGACTGGTTAGGTCTCCAGCCTTGTCTGTAGCGAGCAACAGCTCCTTCCTGTTTTGGAGCAGAGGAAGTTGATGCTGCTCCTGCCTTGAAATTACGAAAGGAATGAAAATTAGACTGTCTAGCCTTAGGTTTGGCTCTGTCTTGAGGCAGGGCATGGCCTTTACCTCCTGTAATGTCAGCGATAATTTCTTTCAAACCGGGCCCGAATAAGGTCTGCCCTTTGAAAGGTATGTTAAGTAATTTAGATTTAGAAGTAACGTCAGCTGACCAGGATTTTAGCCACAGTGCTCTGCGTGCCTGAATGGCGAATCCGGAATTCTTAGCCGTAAGTTTTGTTAAATGTACTACGGCATCTGAAACAAATGAATTAGCTAGCTTAAGTGTTTTAAGCTTGCTTGAAATCTCATCTATAGTTATTGAGTCAAGAGTCTCTTCCAGGGACTCGGACCAAAAAGCGGCCGCGGCCGAGACAGACACAATACATGCAAGGTGTTGCAATATAAAACCTTGTTGAACAAACATTTTCTTAAGGTAACCCTCTAATTTTTTATCCATTGGATCTGAAAAGGCACAGCTATCCTCCACTGGGATAGTGGTACGCTTAGCCAGAGTAGAAACCGCTCCCTCCACCTTAGGGACCGTCTGCCATAAGTCCCGTGTGGTGGCGTCTATTGGAAACATTTTTCTAAACACAGGAGGGGGGGAAAAGGGTACACCGGGCCTATCCCACTCCTTAGTAATTATCTCTGTAAGCCTCTTAGGTATAGGAAATACGTCAGTACTCGCCGGTACCGCATAGTATCTATCCAGCCTACATAATTTCTCTGGGATTGCAACGGTGTTACAATCATTCAGAGCTGCTAATACCTCCCCTAACAGTACACGGAGGTTTTCGAGTTTAAACTTAAAATTAGAAATGTCTGAATCCATTCTATTGGGATCAGAACCGTCACCTGCAGATTGAAGCTCTCCGTCCTCATGTTCTGCATACTGTGACGCAGTATCAGACATGGCCCTATTATTAACAGCGCACTCTGTTCTCACCCCAGAGTGATCACGCTTACCTCTAAGTTCTGGTAATTTAGACAAAACTTCAGTCATAACATTAGCCATATCCTGTAATGTGATTTGTAATGGCCGCCCTGATGTACTCGGCACTACAATATCACGCACCTCCCGAGCGGGAGATGCAGGTACTGAAACGTGAGGCGAGTTAGTCGGCATAACTCTCCCCTCGTTGTTAGGTGAATGATGTTCAATTTGTACAGATTGACTTTTATTTAAAGTAGCATCAATGCAATTAGTACATAAATTTCTATTGGGCTCCACTTTGGCTTTAGCACATAAAGCACAGAGATATTCCTCTGAGTCAGACATGTTTAACACACTAGCAATTAAACTAGCAACTTGGAAATACTTTTCAAAGCAATTTACAAATAATATGAAAAACGTACTGTGCCTTTAAGAAGCACAGAAAAAAAGTTATGACAGTTGAGTAATAATAAACCGGAGAAACTATAACATCAAATTCTTTCCGGTAAAACACAATTTTAGCAAAGGATTGCCCCCATTAGCAATGGATAACTAACCCTGAATAGCAGAAAAAATGTACAGAATATAAACGTTTTTTATCACAGTCAAAGCACAATCTCACAGGTCTGCTGTGAGTGATTACCTCCCTCAAACTAACTTTTGAAGACCCCTGAGCTCTGAAGAGACGAACCGGATCATGCAGGGAAGAAAACAGACTTGTGACTGAATTTTCTGATGCGTAGCAAAAGCGCCAAAATAGGCCCCTCCCCCTCACACACAACAGTGAGGGAGATCAGTAAACTGTCTTAAATTAAATAAAACGACCGCCAAGTGGAAAAAAACAGTGCCCAAACAATTTTTCATCCAGTACCTCAGATAATTAAACGATTTTAACATGCCAGCAAAAACGTTTAACATCAAATAAATGAAATGTCATTAGAAAGCCTGTTGCTAGTCGTTCCCACTGCAAGTTAGGCTAAAGTCTTATGCATACAGTATTATCCCAGTGAAGTGCCATTCCCCAGAATACTGAAGTGTAAATATACATACATGACAGCCTGATACCAGTTGCTACTACTGCATTTAAGGCTGAGCTTACATTATATCGGTATGGCAGTATTTTCTCAGTCAATTCCATTCTCAGAAAATAATATGCTGCTACATACCTCTTTGCAGGTTAACCTGCCCGCTGTCCCCTGATCTGAAGTTTACCTCACTCCTCAGATGGCCGAGAACAGCAAGATGATCTTAACTACGCCGGCTAAAATCATACAAAAACTCAGGTAGATTCTTCTTCAAATTCTACCTGAGAAGGAACAACACACTCCGGTGCTGTTTTAAAATAACAAACTTTTGATTGAAGGTATAAAACTAAGTATAATCACCACAGTCCTCTCACACATCCTATCTATTAGTTGGGTGCAAGAGAATGACTGGGTGTGACGTAGAGGGGAGGAGCTATATAGCAGCTCTGCTGGGTGATCCTCTTGCACTTCCTGTTGGGGAGGAGTTAATATCCCAGAAGTAATGATGACCCGTGGACTGACCACACTTAACAGGAGAAACTTCAAATTTGTAACACTTTGAAAAAGTATGTACGGAGGACCAGGTAGCCGCCCTACAAATCTGCTCCATAGAGGCCTCATTCTTGAAGGCCCAAGATGAAGCCACAGCTCTAGTCGAATGAGCCGTAATCCTCTGAGGAGGCTTATGTCCCGCTGTTTCATATGCTAAGCGAACAATGCTCCACAACCAAAAAGATAGGAAAGTGGAAGAAGCCTTCTACCCTCTGCGTTTCCCAGAATAGACAACAAACAATGCCAAAGTCTAGAACACAAGGAATGAACCACAATTTCCTTATTGATATTGCAATCAGAAACAACCTTAGGGAGAAAACCCAACCCGGCGAAGAACAGCCTTGTCAGCATGAAAAACTAGGTAAGGAGGCTCACATTGCAAGGCCGCCATCTCAGAGACTCTGTGTGCCGAAGCAATAGCCAGTAGAAATAGAACCTTCCAAGACAGTAACTTAATGTCAACTGAATGCATGGGCTTAAACGGAGCCCTCTGCAAAACCATAAGAACCAGATTTAAACTCCAAGGAGAAGCGGAATGTCTAAACACAAGCCTGATTCTAGACAGAGCCTGAACAAAAAACTGTATTTTAGGAAGCTCAGTGAGCCTCTTGTGTAACAACAAAAATAGAGACAAAATCTGTCCCTTTAAAGGAACTAGCGGCAAGTCCCTTCTCCAAACCATCTTGGAGAAAGGAAAGAATCCTGGACACCTTGACCTTATGCCAGGGGAATCCCTGCTCTTCACACCAGAATAAGTAGGTCCTCCACACCTTATGATGGATGCGACGAGTGACCAGCTTTCTAGCTTGAATGAGAGTATCAATCACTCTCTCAGAGAAACCTCTCTTGGTTAGGACTAAGCGTTCAATCTCCATGCAGTCAGCCTCAGAGAATCTAGATTCTGATGAACAAAAGGACCCTGTTCCAACAGATCTCTGCGACAAGGTTACCACCATGGAGGAGATGAGGACATCCCCACAAGATCCACAAACCACATCCTTCGCGGCCAAGATGGAGCAATTAGGATCGCCGAAGCTTGCTCCTGCTAGATGTGGGCAACTACCCGAGGTAGAAGTGGTAACTGTGGAAAAACGTAAACTAGTTTGAACCTCCAAGGCACTGCTAATGCATCTATCAGCTCTGCCTATGGATCCCTGGACTGCGATCCGTATCTGGGTAGCTAGGAATTGAGTCTGGACGCCATGAGATCTATCTGCAGCATCCCCAATCTGTAGCAAATCTCCGGAAACATCTCGGGATGGAGAGACCATTCCCCCGGATAAAAGGATTGTCTGCTGAGGAAATTCGCTTCCCAGTTGTACACACCCAGAATGTGGATTGCTGATAGCGAGCAGTTGTGGGCCTCCGCCCATTCCAGAATTTGAGATACTTCCCATATCGCTAGCTAGCTCCTCATTTCCCCCTTGATGGTTCATGTAAGCCACCGAGGTAATGTTACCTGATTGGAATCTGATAAACTAAAACGAACCCAGAAGAGGCCAAGCCTTCAGAGCATTGAAGATCGCTCAAAGTTTCGAAATACTGATCGGGAGAAGAGATTCTTTCTGAGTCCACCGGCCCTGTGCCTTCCTGGCAGCCTAAACAGCTCCCCATCCAGAGAGACTTGCGTCCATAGTCACAATCTCCCAGGATGGTCTCAAGAAGGATGTCCCTTGAGACAGGCGATCTGGACAGAGCCACCAAGAGAGCGATTCTCTCGACCGGTTGACCAGAGAAATCTGTTGAGACGGATCCGAGTGGTCGCTGTTCCATTGTCCCAGCATGCACAGCTGAAGAGGTCTGAGATGGAACCTGGCGAATGGAATGATATATATGCTGGACACCAAGAGTCCAATTACCTCCATACACTGGGCCACAGAAGGCCCTGAGGAGGACTGGAGGGCAAGACAATTGGAAGTAATTTAGCAACGTCTCTGGTCTGTAAGGAATATCCTCACGGATATGGAATCTATTATCGTGCCCAGGAATTCCACCCTGGTACTGGGGACCAGATAACTCTTTCCTAAGTTTATCTTCCATCCATGAGATTGAAGAAGAGCTCTTGAATGGTCTTCTGCCAGCCGGCAGGACGGAGCCTGGACCAGGATGTCGACCAAGTATGACGCTACTGCAATACCTCTCTGGACCTCACCGCAAGCAGAGCCCCCAGAACCTTCGTAAAGACTCTTGGAGCAGTAGCCAGACAAAAAGGAAGAGCCACAAACTGGAAGTGCTGGTCCAGAAAAGTGAATCTTAAGAACTTGAAGTGATCCTTGTGTATTGGCACATGAAGGTAAGCCTCCTTCAAGTGTATTGTAGTCATGAACTGTCCCTCTTGAACTAGGGGCAGAATAGACCTTATCGTCTCCATCTTGAACGATGGGACCGAAAAAAACTTGTTTAGGAACTTTAGGTCTAAAGAGTACCCTCCTTCTTTGGCACCACAGGTTTGAGTAGTACCCTAGACCTCTCTCTGATAGAGGTACTGGCACAATTACTCCTAGGAAGGAGAGATCCCTCACGCAACCTAGAAAATCTTTTTGTTTTTCTGGTCTTGAAGACAGGTTTTATAAGAGGAATCTGCCCCTGGGCGGATGAGATTTGAAACCTATCCTGTAACCCTGAGCGATGACCTCTAGAACCCAAGGGCCTTGCACGTTCCCCAACTAAGCCTCGACAAAGATCTCCTGCCCCCAACGCGATCCAATGCCGGATCAGGGGCCGCCCCTTCATGCCGACTTTGTTTCGGCAGACTTCTTGTTCTGCTTGGATTTATTCCAAGATTGAGATGGCTTCTAAGTTCCCTTGGACAGATCAGGCTTCGCGGAGGGCTGCTGGCATTGGGATTTATCCAAATGAAAGGGAAGTAAATTAGGACCTTGTCCTTTAGTTTTTTTCTTCTTTTCCTGTGGTAGGAAGGCATCCTTGCCCCCAGTGACTGTGGATATGATAGAGTCCAGGCCTGGACCGAAAAGAATCTTCCCCTTAAATGGAAGGGAAAGTAATCTAGATTTTGAAGTCATGTCCGCAGACCAAGACTTCAGCCAGAGAGCCCTACGGGCTATTACAGAAAAACCTGATGTTTTGGCATTCAGGCTAATAATCTGCATGTTTGCATTACAGATGAAAGAATTAGCTACCCTCAAGGCCTTGATTCTTTCCTGGATCTCGTCGAGGGGAGTTTCCACCTCAATCATCTCCGATAGACAGTAGCACCAATAGGTAGCAGCTCCAGCTACCGGAGCAACCGCCGCTGCAGGTTGAAACAAGTACCCCGGGGAACAATTTTTTTAAATTAGAAGGGGAAAAAGATACAAGTCTCTTAATATTTGCCATCTTTACGGGAACCGGGAAAGTCTATGGCACCACCCTGTCCTCATAAACTTTGTCAAGTTTAGGAATAGAAGGTTCCTCTGGTAATTTAGGTTCCGGAACCTCTAACGTAGCCAACACTTCCTTTAACAGAAAGCGTAAGTGCTCAATCCTAAATCTAAAGTCTGGTTCCTCCGCAGCTGGAGGTTTAGAGGCAGCAGATTCCGACCCAGAAAGAGCCTCCACTGAACTATCAGAGGCGTCTTCATCAGCGTATAATCTAGTATCAGATAAATCCAACAAATTGGTAGATGACCCGTGGGAAGAATAGCAATATTTGACCTTTCGTTTGTGCTTAGCAGGGAGAGGAAAAGCACTGAAGGCTGCAGACACTGCGATTTGTAACTGTTCAGAAAAGTCTGGAGATAAGAGGGTCCCTCCTGAAGGAGGATTAGCAGTGCAATGGGAGGCTGCATGTGTAATAGATGATTGCAGGGAATGCACCTCACGGGACAGAGACCCCTCAGAGGTGGACGACTCAGTGGTACAAAACATCTTTGTCTTTTTAGATATAACTACCTTATCGAGGCATGTGGAACATAATTGAGCAGGCGGGCATACCGTAGCATTCTCGCAATAAAAACAGGTGTTAGATTTAGGAAAAGAGGGAGTACCATCTAACGAATCAGAGTCCTCAATAGCTTGCGCTTTAAGATAGACAATAGAAACAAGATCAATGGCACCTTTATACCCCCAATTCACCACCTCCTATGACCCAGGCTCCACAGAAAAACCGCTTCTTCTCCTGTAAACAGCACGGTCAGGAAAAAGGAAGTCAATGAGACAACACCCGCTCACATGGAGTGCCAAGCAGGACCGCCCCTGCTCCAGGAGAAAGACATGCCAAAAATAACAGGCCGCGCAGTTGTCTCAAAAATTAAAGTAAAACCTAAATGTTCTACATCTGCCTGAGCCTCATCTAACACATATCGCAGCATAAAACATAATAAAGCAAGTTATGTATAAATCCCCTCTGTTCAATAACCTCCTTTTGGAGATATTAACCCTTGATTCCATACAGATAAAGGAGCCACACTGTGACCCTGTCTTCTTACGTTCTCACATAAAATAAAACAATCTTACCGGAATCTATGCCGTGGAATAGCCTCACAGCCTCTCAAGTTTGACAGTCTTGTAGCATTGCACCCGACATGGATTTGAGTGATAGAAGCAGTCAGTGAAACTCGTCAACACTGCTTAGGAGCCGTTAATGAGTCTGGATGGTTTTCACAGAAAGACTCTCCCTGCATCTCCAGACCCTAACATTCGGTCAATGCTCTCACTGAGAGGCTGACAAGACTACTTAAAACTCCAGTCCCATACCGAAGAGTACTACCCTCCATAAGAGACTACTCCGAATCTTCTGACACTTCTCTGCCATCCTCCTGTGACAAAAGGCAAAGAATGACTGGGGGATGAGGGGAGTGGGTGAGGTATTTAAGCATTAGGCTGGGGTGTCTTTGCCTCCTCCTGGTGGCCAGGTTCTGTATTCTCACAAGTAAGGAATGAAGCTGTGGACTTCTCATATTAAGATGGAAAAACCTAATTTCTCACTTAAATTATACAGATTTTTTTTTTTTTTAAATCTTTCGTTTTATTATCTATTGCAGCAAGAAAATTGTATTTTAAACCCAAGGGAATGAATAAGGATGCACTTACTAAAATAATAGGTATCGTCAAGATTCTATTAAAAAGAAATTGCATCAGTAAATTGTTGATCGTCTAATTATGGGGAAGTTTCTAATCCAGTTTATAAACTAATCACTTCATTTATCAACATCCCCTGAATGCCAGTTTTGAAAAGAAAAAAAGAAAGACTTAAGGGGACAAAAAAGTGCAAAAAGAAAACAAAAAAGCATTTTATTATAGCACTATTAAGTGCATGTGTTAGACAGTTAGAGGATATTATTAATGCACTATCGCTTCCTAATAACACAGTTACAGTCAGCTCTAGAGCAACAACTGAACCTAGCCAAACACATCAGATGAGACAATGACAAAAGAAATGCGTGAAACCAGCTAGCTCCCAGTAGAACAATCCTGGGCCTACCTATGTAGCTTTTCAACAAAGGGTGCAAACAGAATTATGTAAATTTGATAAGTAAATTGAAAAGTTTTTTAAATCTGCATGCTCCAGCTGAACAATGAAAGTTAAAGGGACACGCAAGTCGAAATTAAACGTTCATGAAACAGAGCAGCAATTTTAAACTTTCTTTTTATATTTACACTTTTTAAGTCCCCAGGTCCTACTGAGCATGTGCAATAATTCACAGAATATATGGATATGCATTTGTGATTGGCTAATGGTTGTCACATGGTACAGGGGTAGTGGAAATAGACATTAGAAATCTACTACTCATTTGAAGTTTAGACTAAATGCTATTATATTGTCTTTGTACCATGCATTTGTTGATTATGCAAATTTACTGTATTTACATTTTGCTTTTAAATGAGCATATAATATACTCACACAGCAGTTCTGAAGAATGAAAAAAACAATCCTACAACTTAATGCAACATGATTATTAACTGTCATCTCAGCACAAATGAATAAAACAGTTACAGGAACAAAACTATGTGGCATTGAAACGTAGCAAACAAATTCAGCTGTAGTGATTATTTTAATTTGCCTGTATCAAGGATATCTTAAAACAAAACAAAAAACACCACAATACTACCATTCCACTATAAGCTTGCAGAGGAAATTCATTCCTACATCTAAAAAAAAATGCATTAATCTGCTCTCACTAAAGATGAACATTACTTGTGTTCATATGATAGGTCATGGGAACTGGTTAGGAATGCTATAATGCAGTCTGAGTCAAAGTGCCATCAAACATAATGCTGCAGTTTCCAGATCGGTGTCACTTATAACAAAGTGCTTTGCTTTGTAGGAGTACGAAGACGGAATAGTCACAAATGAATAAAATATGGCCTTGAAAAATACATAAAGGAAACATGCAACAAAAGCTGGAATGTAAGCTTAGAACCTGGCCCATTTTTGGTTCAGTCCCTGGGTAGCACTTGCTGATTGGTGGCTACATTTAGACACTTATCAGCAAGCACTACTTGGGCTCTGAACCAAAAATGGTCTGGCTCCTAAGCTTACATTCCTGCTTTTTCAAATTAAGATTATCAAGAGAACAAAGTAAAATTAATAGGAGTAAATTATAAAGTTGCTTAAAATGAATGCTCTATCTTTATCATAAAAGTTTAATTTTGACTAGACTATCCCTTTAAGTCTGCAAATTGTGGGCTTTCCATTTCTAAGAACTCAAAGTGCACATGGAAAATTTCACAAGCCTAACCCTTCCCTATATTTGCCACAACTAGTAAATATGATACGTTAAGAACGGCAAAACAATTGAGATTTTACTGACATGATATGGCTAACTATGTTTCCTCCAGTAAGTCTGGATTGGCTACTTCAAATAAGGCAAGTGATGAGTGGAGTTTGGTTATTGAAAAACAATTGAAGAAAACAAGGTGTTAATACACTCAACACATTTTCAAACTCACCCAGCATTTTAATTTATTTCAAGTCTGTAGATAAAATCTTGTCATAAAAATGTATTTATGGTCTCTTTAAAGGGACAGTCGAGACCCAATACTTATTCAAATACCACACACCGTCTTAGAGAGCTGGCAGTGGTGTGTATTGCTTCTGAATACGCAATTTGTGTCGTACAAGCAACTGCTGATTTTATGAGAAGGTGTAGTGTTTGAATATCGGGGCACGGGCCCTAAAGGATAAGTTTGTATGCCGCAGAAGAAAAGTAACTTTTAGTAGAAGGATTTTTGCTAATGGGAGTATATTACAAAAATGTTCATATTTTAAATTTTAAAAAACATTTCATTTTTGACCTTGCAATCCCTTTAAATGACAGGGGGTAATGCAGATATATTCCTGCTGTAAGAATAAAAAGCATTCAATATTAAAGCAGTGACAAATGAGGCTTGAGAGTTTGGTAAGCATACAAATTAGCTAAACAAATAACATTAATTTGTCTGGATCTATATTAATTAACATTATCTGTTGGTTCTACTGATGTATTAAGCTTCACTCCTATTGCAACAACCGTCACATAGTGAGGCCTGTTGCTCAGGACATTAAGCACTAATATATGAACTACAAAGAGGATATATCAAAGACAATATGGACTGGACTCGTTTTTTTAAAGACTATTCCATAGCCAATCTCCACACCAGCCTTATAATAATGGTCTTGCAAGTACTGATGCACAACCAAAATGAATTGCCTTGTTCCCTGAGTTCCTAAACAAAAAATATTTGTAAAGAAATAAGACATAAAAACCTAGTATACATATCACTAAAAATAAATGAAAAAAAGGTTTTAAAAACAAAATCGTATAGGTTTACTTACTACTAACAATATACGATGCCCCTTTCAAATTTTATTTTTAAAATGCACAATTTATCATTTAATAAATAATGTAGGGAGAATCCCACTTCTTGTTTTAAAACAAAGTACTCAAGGGTCATCAACGCGTTTCTCCCTATACAGGGCTTTCTCAAGATCTTGAGAAAGCCCTGTATAGGGAGAAACGCGTTGATGTGAAGTTGCAACTTATAGACATTATTTATCTTTGTAGTTTGAGCTACATTGTTTACACCACTTTGCTGGAACTGTGGTGTCTGTGAGACTTTTTTGGAAGGACCTGTGAATTACCTAACAAGTCAGCACTACTGACCAGTGCACCGGAATCCATTTGTGCTCTAAAGACCGCTGACATAATTTGCAGCGGGACCGCTTTGAACCAAGATTGATATTTGTGCCAACTACACACCTCTTCCTCTACAAGTATCCTGCGTGCTATTAGGCATTTATGAGCGGCTACTTTGTTTTGTGAAATCTGGCACCTACATTCCTTTTTTCGGAGGATCGTAAAGAGACCAATCAGATTGCCTCTTTGGGACAGTGCCCATAAAGGTGACATCATCCGGCCACGTCTGTAAGCTTTGACGGAGGCACCTGAGCTACATACTGTCCGTGGGTAAGACCGTTACCAGGATTTGACGAGGTAATACCAGTACCTATCCGCATTTGCTATTTGCACATAATCAAGTTCATGATCTATCCGGATTTGCTTATTTGCACATACTCAAGCTCATGGCTGTTTTTTACTTTTATGTGGTGGCAACGTTTTATCCCCTGTTTTTTATAAACGGAGACGTCCGTTTTTAGTTTATATTAAGTTTATATTACTGTTTGTTTTACTTATATTGCACCATTATTAAATTGTGGCATAGCCATTTATAATTCACACTTTTGTACGTTTGTATTTTTGCATTTATTAATTCTAGTTCAATTCACTCTACTAATTTTAGTTTGGCTCACTTTTTTGAATTTATTTGATCCACCTTAAGCTATAGCACTCCTGTTTTCTTTATATATATATTTTGTATTTTACCTTTGTAAGGGCCTCTTAGGCTTAACAGGGGTTTGGTGGCTACACCCTGCACTCACTTATTCTTTCATTTTGCTTTAATCGGACAATTCATCAGTGGCCTGAGGACCACAAAAATATCTAGGCCCACTGAGGAACTGCCTATTAGAAAGTCAAAACTGCCTCTTTTGTTACAGAACAAAATAATGTTTAACGTCACATTTTTTTCCCCTTCAAAAAAATAGGGTTTTAAGAAAAAAAATGCTCACATCCAAAATCCCTAATTTAAACAAATGACAGCTTACTAATATTATTTCAAATACGTCTCCTAAAGTCTTAAAGCTCCAGGAAGGGTGTCTGTTCTCTCCCTCTCCCACTATTACTTAGTAGCACTGTGTGTTATTTTCTGACCGCAATATCAGAGTACAAGAGTGGTGGTTGATTGGTTGTGGTGGTGTGCCCAACCGGGGCCCCTTTAGCAACGTCAGTGCTTGACCATAGGCACCAACTGAATGCTGGTGTATAAAACGGCAACTTAATCTCAGTGCAACTTTCTTCTTATAATAAATGAGATACATACTTCACCTTCAAAAACAAATATAATCCAGAATAGATTAAAGAAATTGTTATACCAACACAAATTAATTTACTTATTTACCCATGGTAGTCTTTCTCCTCATTACATTTTACAACATATAATTTGCTTTATGGCAAGGAGTGCAAATTTGCTTTTATACTGCTAAATAATTACTATGAATATATTTTTTAAAATAAACAAATAAAACCTAAATTTAATCTAATAAATAAGGGGTTTCAGATTCTGACCTGATGTTGAAGAAAGTATATATATTCCACGAGTTATGTATGATACAATATCACCAGGAAACAGAAAATCTGTTAAATTATCATACACTCTAAAAATAAAGTGGGGAAAATTACTTCTCTCTGGCAATATGGCAAAGCTGATTTTCCTTAAACAAGTCAATAAAACAAGCTTCCAGCTTACTGTGACTGTAGCACTGCAAATCAAGTTACATTTGGATTACTAAATTAAGTTAATAGCTATAATGCTTTTCATTTTTCTGTCTATTTTGTTAAGTAGATATAGATGGTTTTCAAGGAGCTGTAGCTAAGACATCTCAAATAAAATTTGTTTGTATTTTTTTTTTGGTTTATTTTATTTAATAATTCAAAGAGATTGACTTACATAGGTCTGTATTGTTTTAATCTAGTTCAATTCTGTTCATGATTTTCTACAATTTGATTTTAGGAAATTTAATTTGAGTATCAGTCTGGATAAAAATGAAATAAACAGAGCAGGCTAGTATATAAAATATTTCCTTTCTAAGAGGATACGTTGAGATGTCACCTTATGTGAATTAAGCAAAATAATTCTGTAAATCAAAAAGACAACAAGAAACAGGCATATGTAGCAGTGGTTTACAAGCTTCATTTAGTGAGACAATATACTTATTTTTTTTCTTTGTTTCCTCAAAATGACAACCTTCCAAAAAGTATCCTATTTTTTATATTCTTATGCTGAATAAACCAACAGCATTGTGAAGGCGTGCCCCTTTCTTCTAAACAAAGTTGGTAGATAATGTATTACAAAAATATACATTAATTGCTAATTTCAACGAATTGATTCTCTTATTTATATCCATAATCTTTATATAAATAAAAAAAACAAAAAAAAATTGGCTACATTCCTACCAGGAAGGGGCAAGGTTTCCCAAACCTCAAAATGCCTTTAAATACACCTCCCACCACACACATACCTCAGTTTTAACGTATAGCCAAGAAGCGAGGTGTAAAAAGGAGTAAAAAAAGCATACAAAGAGAGGAACTAGAAAAAAGAATGTGCTTTCATACAAAAAAAATCATAACCACCAAATAAAGGGTGGGTCTCATGGACTCTTGCCACTATGAAAGAAATTAATTTATCAGGTAAGTTCTTACATAAATTATGTTTTCTTTCATGTAAGTGGCAAGAGTCCATGAGCTAGTGATGTATGGGATATAATACCCAAGATGTGGAAAGCCACAGCGGCACTAGAGAGGGAGGGATAAAATAAAAACAGCTATTTCTGCTGAAAAAAATTAAATCCAAACAATAATTAAGTTTTCTTAAATTTCAAAAAACTCAAATCATAGGCAAAAAGAATCAAACTGAGACAGCTGCCTAAAGAACTTTTCTACCAAAGACAGCTTCCGAAGAAGCAAATACAGCAAAATGGTAAAATTTAGGATATGTATGCAAAGACGACCAAGTTTCTGCTTTGCAAATCTGATAAACTGAAGCTCCATTCTTGAAAACTCAAGAAGTGGCAACTGATCTAGTAGAATGAGCTGTAATTCTCTGAGGCGGACACTGCCCCACCTCCAAATAAACATTGTGAATCAAAAGGTTTAACCAAGATGCCAAAGAAATGGCAGAGGCTTTCTGACCTTTCCCGGAACCAGAGAAAATAAATAGACTAGAGGTCTTTCTGAAATCCTTAGTAGCCTCAACATAGTATTCCAAAGCTCTAACCACATCCAAAGAATGTAGAGATCTCTCAGGAGAATTCTTAGGATTAGGACACAAGGAAGGAACAACAATTTCCCTACTAATGTTGTTAGAATTCACAACCTTAGGCAGAAATTTAAACGAAGTCCGTAATACCGCTTTATCTTGATGGAATATCAGATAAGTAGACTCACAATAGAGAGCAGACAACTCAAACTCTTCTAGCAGAAGAGATAGCCAAAAGAAATAACACTTTCCAAGAAAGTAGTTTGATATCCAAAGAATGCATAGGCTCAAAAGGAGGAGCCTGCAAAATCCTTAAAACCAAATTAAGACTCCAAGCAGGAGAAATAGACTTAACAGGTTTGATATGAACCAAAGCCTGAACAAAACAGTTAATATCAGGAAGTTTAGCAATCTTTCTATGAAATAAGACTGAAGGGACAAATCTCTGCTCTTTCTAAGTATTTGCACACAAACCCTTATCCAAACCATCCTGAAGAATCTGTAAAATCCAAGGAATTCTAAAAGAATGCCAAGAAAAATCATGAGAGGAGCACCATGAAATATAGGTTTTTCCATACCCGATAATAAATCTTCCTCAAAACAGACTTACGAGCCTGTAACATAGTGTCAGTTCTTAGTCATAGAGGTTTCTCTAACTCAGTAATTAAGTGTTCAATTTCCATACCTTCAAATTTAAAGATTTGAGATCCTGATGGAAAAACAGCCCTTGAGACAGGCAACTGGACATCCGGACAAGATCCGCATACCAGAACCTGTGAGGCCACGCAGGTGCTAACAAAAACATGAGATTGTTCCATTATGATCTTGGAAATCACCCTTGGGAGAAAAACTAGAGGTGGAAAAATGTAAGCAGGTTGGTAAAACCAAGGAACTGCTAAAGCATCCACCATCTCTGTCTGAGGATCCTTGGATCTGGAAAGATATCTGGGAAGTTTCTTGTTCAAACGAGAGGCCATCAGATCTATTTCTGGAAGACCCCACATCTGTACAATCTGATGAAGCACATCTGCATGGAGAGACCACTCCCCTGGATGCAAAGTCTGACGACTGAGATAATCCACTTCCGAATTGTCTACACCTGGAATATGAATCGCAGACATTAGACAAGAGTTGGACTCCGCCCAAGAAAGTATCTTTATTGCTAAAGAGCTGCGAGTACCACCCTAATGATTGACATATGCCACTGTTGTGATATTGTCTGACTGAAAACAAATGAAAAGTTCTCTTTAATAGAGGCCAAGCCTGAAGAGCTCTGAATATAGCACAGAGTTCTAAAATGTTGATCGTTAACCTCGCCTCGAGGTTTCCAAACCCCTTGCGCTGTCAGAGACCCCCAGACAGCTCCCCAACCTGTAAGACTTGCATCTGTTGAGATCACAGTCCAGGAAGGACAAACAAAAGAGGCTCCTTGAACAATCCGATGATGGTCCAACCACCAAGACAGAGAGTTGAATGTTGGGATTTAAGTATATCAATAGTGATATCCGAGAATAATTCCTGCACCATTGATTCAGCATGCAAAGCTGCAGAGATCTCATATGAAAACGAGCAAAGGGGATCGTGTCCGATGCTGCAGTCATAAGACCTAAAACTTCCATGCACATAGCCACTGAAGGGAACGTTCGAGACTGAAGGTTTAGACAAGCTAAAACCTATTTAATTCGCCTCTTGTCTGGACACTGAATCTATCTGGAAACCTAAAAAGGTGACCTTTGAGGAATCAAGAAACTTTTGTAAATTGATCTTCCAGCCATGCCTTTGAAGAAACCACACTAGTTGTTTCGTGTGAGATTCTGCTAAATGAAAAGACTGAGCTAGTATCAAGATATCGTCCAAATAAGGAAACACCGCAATACCCTGCTCTCTGATTACAGACAGAAGGGCACCGAGAACCTTCGAAAAGATTCTTGGAGCTGTCGCTAGGCCAAATGGAAGAGCAACAAATTTGTAATGCTCGTCTAGAAATGAGAATCTCAGAAACCGATAGTGGTCTGGATGAATTGGAATATGAAGATAGGAATCCTGCAAGTCTATTGTGGACATAAAATGCCCTTGCTGAACAAAAGGCAGTGTAGTCCTTATAGTCACCATCTTGAAAGTTTGGACTCGTACAAAATGATTTAAAAGTTTCAGATTCAGAACTGGTCTAAAAGAATCCTCTTTATTTGGAACAATGAATAGATTTGAATAAAACTCCAAACCCTGTTCCTGAAGAGGAACTGGAATAATCACCCCTGAAAGCTCTAGATCTAAAACACATTTAAGAAAAACCTGAGCCTTTACAGGATTTGTTGGAACATGAGAAAGAAAGGATCTTCCCATGGGAGGTCTCATTCTGAAACATATTCAATACCCTTGAGACACAATATTCTGAATCCACTGATTCTGAACAGAACCTGACCAAATGTCCTGGAACAATTTCAATCTGCCCCCCACCAGCTGAACTGGATTGAAGGCCGCACTTTTATGCAGTCTTGGGGGCTGGATTTGGTCTTTCATAAGGCTTGGTTTTATTCCAATTTGAAGATGGAACCAGAGGCTTTAGGGGAAGGAGTAAACTTTTGTTCCTTATTCTGACGAAAGGAACAAAACCGATTAGGAACCTTAAATTTACCCTTAGACTTTTTATCTTGGGAGGTAAAAAAATCTCTTCCCCCCCCCCCCAATAATAGTGAAAATAATAAAATCCAAATGAGAGCTAAATAAATTCTTACCCTAGAAAGATAGAAATCTAGATTTAGACACCATGTCAGCATTCCAAGATTTAAGCCATAAAGCTCTTCTGGCTAAAATAGATAAAGACATAGATTTAACATCAATTTTAATAATGTCAAATATAGCATCACAAATGAAATGATTAGCATGTTGAAGTAGGAGAATAATGCTGGACAAATCATAATCTACCTGCCGGGCTAAACTGTCCAATCAAAAAGTTAAAGCAGAAGCCACATGAGCCATATAAATAGCAGGTCTAAGAATATAGCCATAATGCAAATATGCTCTTCTAAGATAAGATTCAATCTTCCTATCTAAAGGATCCTTAAAAGAAGTACTATCTTCCATAGGGATAGTAGTACGTTTGGCAAGAGTGGAAATAGCCCCATCAACCTTAGGGACTTTTCCCCAAAACTCTAAATTAGCCACAGGTAAAGGATATAACTTCTTAAACCTAGAAGGAGGATTTAAATAAGAACCAGGCTTAGACCATTCTTTAGTAATATCAGAAACAGCATCTGGAACAGGAAAAACCTCAGGTGCAACCTTAGGAGGTTTAAAAACAGTATTTAAACATTTACTGGCTTTGTTATCCAGAGGACTAGACTCTCCAATACCCAAAGTAACTAGAACTTCCTTTAATAAAGAATGAATATAATCAATCTTAAACAGATAAGAAGATTTGTCAATTTCAGAATCTGAATCAGGATCTTTTGAACCAGAAGAAACCTCAGCAGAAGAAATTTCAGTATTCCTTCGGTCAATACAAACTTCATCAGAATTATGAGAAGATTTAAAAGACCTTTTACATTTATTTGAAGGCAGAATAGCAGACATAGCCTTATATTTATCTGCAGCAATATAATTCTTTACATCTGAATGAATATCTGGTACTTTAGACGTTGAAGAAACAACAGACAATGTATTAGTACTAATATAAACATTATCAGCATGCAAAAGCTTATGACAGGTGCAACATAATTGGGCTGAAGAAATAACATCAGTTAATTTACAACAGACACAGCTTTGGTAGAACTGAGTTCAGGCAGCATGGTTTCTACAGCAACATCAGAGGCAGGATCAGACTGAGACATCTTGCAAAATGTAAAAAAAAAAAAACATTTAAACAAAATATCCAATTTCCTCATATAGCAGTTTCAGGAATGGGAAAAAATGCTTATGCTAAAGTAAGATGCAAAAAAAATAAGCATCATAGCTCTTAATCATATGAAGAGAACCAGAAGCATTAAAGGAAGAGGGGTAAAAATACAAAAAGCTTTTTGGCTCCAAGTATGACGCAAAAAAAAGGAAGTTAAACATTTTTTGCAGCAAAAACAAACATCAGGAAATGACGCAACTCGCGTCATAACAAGCGTGTCTTCGCGCTTGAACAACTCGCGTCCACAAAGACGCAGGAAATGACTAAACTTACGCCACCTAAAACGCAATTCCGCGGCAAAAAAATTTGCACGCCAAATATTACGCAATAAAAAATGCCATTTTGCGTCCCCGCGAGCCTAGTTTGCCCGCTAAAATTTGGAAAACAAACTAAAATTGAAAAGAATTGGAACCCCAGTTAATAAAAAAATAAACTTCCAAAACAAATTCCATACTGAAACTGATAGTCTGCAGAAAAGGGAAATATACATAGACCTGACTCTTGGCAAATATAAGCAAATACATATATTTAAAACAAAGCACCAAACAGAGTGTCTTAAAAAAAATAATGGTATACGAGTATAACGTCGATCTGAAAAGGGAGGCAGGGAATGAATCCCTGTGACCGATTACAGAGAGCCTTTGAAAGTATTTCCCATGAGTAAACCACTAAATCAACAGGCAATACTCCCTTCACATCCCTCTGACAAACACTGTACTCTGAGAGGAATTGGGCTACAACATGCTTAGAAGCGCCTATCATAGAAGAAAATCAAGCACACCATGTGTGTGGTGGGAGGTGTATTTATAGGCATTTTGAGGTTTGGGAAACTTTGCCCCCTCCTGGTAGTAATGTGTATCCCATACATCACTAGCTCATGGACTCTTGCCACTTATATATATATATATATATATATACACACACACACACACATACATACACACAGCAGTTACAAATTCCTAAATTGGGTCACAAGGTTGTACACGGACCATAAGTTCTGTTTATTCGTTACAATCCAATAAAGTAATACAGTTTAGCGTCGTCACAAATTTTGCTTTCGCATCAGTATTTTTTAATTTTGCAGCACTAAATAGCAGGGGAAATAATAAAATAGGGAAGACAGACTGGAAAGTAGGATTACAGCACCTTGGTCCCTAAAGAAGGTATGAATTAAACAGTATAAGGTTGTAATATAAAATGTTTAATTATGGTTCGTTTTCTAAATTCCACCAAGTAATGGGTGCTGCCATAAACAGCCTTGATTGCACAAACTATTGTATTTCCTGATTTATATTTGTCCCTAATTGTGCTCAACAGAAGACAGGGCTAAATTATTTTGTTTTGCTAAACTTTTTTCACCTTTACCGTGTGTGTGTGTGTGTGTGTCTCTATATATATCTATCCACACACACTTAAATAAGGCAACAAGTATTTGCATAACTAACTTTACTTATTGAGATGCACCCTTATTAAAGAGTGTTGAATTAACTTGGGCATTATAAGACGGATAATGGCTGTTATTAATTGTATCCTGCAAAAAGCTGAGACTAAAAGGGGCTTTAATGTAAAGAGATGAATAAAAGAACAAGGAAAGGATTTTTCTTAAATCTATATATGGTTATAGATTTTAGCTTTTCTTTAAGAGTAATTGATGTGACTAATTTCTCTGTCCATTATATAAAATGGTATATAGAATGGAAAAATAGTAAGGTAAAAATAGTGAAATGCTAAAGATAAAAAAGTATTTAACCACCAATTTAATTAGGCCAATTTCAAACAATTTAATTTACACAAAAACATGTCTTAGTGGGCATCTCTAGTGCTGCCACTAGTGATTTTTATCTAGTTTAAAAGTGATATTAAACACAAAATACATTTTATTAGCATAGTATTGAGGTTATACTCTGCCGCCATCTAGTCATGTCTAGTCAGGGTGCCGCCATGTTGAAATCTATCTTACTGTTTGTCAACTTGTTTATATACTGAGTAATACGGGCATTGTTCAGACGGGTAAACAGTTGATTTGGTTTATATCATACAGCCAATCAACTCCCTGTGGGCCTTTTAAATACTTTCTCTCATATGTATGACATCAAGATCTAGGATTACGGCAGCATACGCCGAAACGCGTCAAATCCTGTCCCGTTTGTGCTTTATCTGTTTTACCATGGGCTACTGGCCCCAATAAATGTCATGCTTTTAATGTTTGGCAGACTCCAGCACCTCTTTTTTGTCTGAAATCTATCTTTCACTGTATTCAAGTGCTAAGTTAAGTAAAAGCTCTTTAAATTTCAGGAGAAATTAAATATAAGGACAAGTGTCAGATTGTGTGAATCTGGGTTATGGGACTATATTGCTCAATGACCAATAAGCACAGTGTCCACATTAAAAGCTGGTTTATTCAGCACTGGAACAAATGTTAAAAAAACACTAAAATATTTTAAACATTCCCCGTTAGCTCGAACAGAACAGGAAAGTAATAACCCTTTAAAGGGATATGAAACGCAAAAATTGTCTTGTTTTCTAATTCAGACAGAGCACATAATTTTAAAAAAATCTTCCAGTTTACTGCTATTAAATTTACTTTGTTCCCATGGAATTCTTTGTTGAAGAGTTACCTAGGTAGGTGTCTGGAGCACTATGTTGCAGGAAATAGTTCTGCCATCTAGTACACTTGCACAACCGCTGCCATATAGTGCTCCAGAAATGGGCCGGCCCCTGTGTTTACGTCCCTGTATTTCAACAAAAAGATACCAAGAGAACTAAGAAAATTTGACAATAGAATAAATTAGAACGTTGTTTTTAATTGCATGCTCTTAATCATAAAATAAATTTAAAAAAAATATTTTCCTTAAAGTACATATGAGGTCTGAAATTGTAGGATATTTAAAGGGACAGTCAAGTCCAAAAAAACTTTAATGATTCAAAAAGGGCATGTCATTTTAAACAACTTTCCAATTTACTTTTTTCACCAATTTTGCTTTCTTCTCTTGGTATTCTTAGTTGAAATCTAAACCTAGGAGATTCATATGCTAATTTCTTAAACCTTGAAGGCTGCCTCTAACCTAAAAGCATTGACAGTTTTTCACCACTAGAGGGCATTAGTTCATGTGTTTCATATAGATAACATTGAGCTCATGCACGTGAATTTACCGAGCAGTGAGGACTGATTGGCCAAAATGCAAGTCTGTCAAAAGAACTGAAATAAGGGGGTAGTCTGCAGAGGCTTAGATACAAGGTAATTACAGAGGTAAAACGTGTAATTATTATAACTGTGTTAATTATGCAAAACTGGGGAATGGGTAATTAAGGAATTAATTATCTTTTAAAACAACAATTCTGGTGTTGACTGTCCCTTTAAGTCAATATATTGTAACTACACTGTGTTACTTTATTAAAGAACTGATCATTAAACTGCCAGTGTTTATATTCAAGTATAGCCTAGTGTAATTGTAACCATTAAAACTACTCAAAGGTCATTTCTAAACATAAAAGAACAAATATATATCAGACAAAGAATAAGCCTAGCATATTTCAGTTTGACACTAGGTTTTCATTGCATATGCATATATCTGGTTAATTCTGCATTCCTCTTACTTATGCAAATGATAGGAAATTAAGATGCTGACAGAATATCAGGCTTACTCGACCACACCTGCTCTGAAATCTTTTCCATCAATGCAGCTTTTTCCAGACTTCCTTAAAGTTGCCCAATGGAAGAACAGAATAAATGTCCATTAGACATCATTTAAAACTTGTTATAAAAAGAAATTAATGGGGAAAATAATGATTTTGTACCATTAAAAAATACTAAATAATGTTTCTGTTCATCTGTGGTTAAGCAAATCATGAACAGTCCTCATTAAAATGGAATATAACTCGGATATCACTATAGTTTTGAGGTATTAAATAAAAACAGATTAAGTTAGTGATTGACTCAAATAAATTAGAAACATAGCAGTTTGCAAAGATTTTGATTTTAATAGTATAGTTTGTGTTTAGACAGCAGTTGGTCAATAAAGTTACTTGTCTTATAGCCAAAAAATACAATTCTAACCGCTATAAAATAGGCAAATAAAAGGTAAAACAAATACAGGATTACTATTCTTTGTTGACAAGATACCCAAGTAGCAGATGTGCATTTGTGTCATTCGTTTTAAAACAAATGCTGCCTGTGGCACAGATCTATGTGTGTTACACTATCACAAGAAGAAATCACGCTTGAAAAAGAGCTAACGGCGGCCATATTTATCAAATGCACATGTCTACTAGGTAGATAACCAACTTCTGTTTGAAGAACTGTATAGCAGCTATTTTCGCAAGAATGCTTTGGAACACTAGATAGCAGCAATGTTTGAACACTGTATAAAACTGCTGGCATATAGTGCCCTAGACTCATGCACGTTACTAAGTCTACCTACCTGCTTTTCAACACAGAATACCATGACAACAAAGTACATTTGATAAAGTTTTTTTTTTTTTTTTATGTAAATGTTACACTCTATCTGAATCATAAATGGAAAAAAAGGTTTCATGTCCCTTTAAGATGAACTGTTTTATAGTGATGTTAAAATAAAAAGTATGACTACTCCAGTTTGCTCCCCTTTAAAGGTAGCACAAAAATACAACTGTTACCTGCTCTTGCCTTTCTAGCCACTTATCCACCAGTGGGTGACTGGCACTCAGTGAAGAACGGGCATTATCTCTCTGAAAGTCTTTAGACCAGTTATTGGTATCCCTGGGGAGACTTCTGTAGTTCTCATCTTTCTGTTTTAAGAAAAGAAAAATACATTAATGAGGGGAAACGCTATTTTAACTGCTTGTACACACAGCTATAACTGCATTGTTCGGATAGAAGATGCCCTTTAATAGAAAAAAATATATAAACATGCATAAAGCAGAGCCCGCTGAATGTACTTATAACAAAAGCTAGTTTACTAATAATTATACCTAGATCAATATAAAGAAACGGTATTCTTGCTCAAAAAAATAATTTAGTTTTAAAAAATGTGAAAGTTTATTTTTAGTATTCTCACTCACTGCTTTGTTTTTAAGGTGTAATTTGTTTTAATACAACTAGATTTAATGGCTACAATAAAACAAACTCAAATGTTAATAAAGCAGATTTATGCTAAAAAAAGAAGATAGAGTATTACTGAATGGCTGGTACTTAACCGTCTACGCACCCAGGACTTGCGTTTTAAAGCGTCATCTGCAGACTTAAAAAAAAATCAGGTATATATTCACTTATGGATATTCTATTTTTAGCTATTTCTATTGCAATATTTATCTCCTCTGGAAGGCAACATACTTATGGTAATCAGTAAGGAAATATGCACAAGCAGAGTAAGCGTGCTGATTAATTTAAACAACCATTTGATTAAAGAAGGGTTAGACTGTAATTCAGCAATGTCTGCAATTGCATTACAGCAATAACCCTCATCAAAAAAAGGTTTTAATGCAATATGATTTGCATGTCATTTAGTAAATGATTGCTGTATGCATATGTGCACAAGGCTTGGGGAGGAAGTGCTTAGAAACTGTCAAACATATATATGTAGGCCCAAATATGCATTTATTTATCTGCAAAACAAATTTACAATTTTTTGCAGACTATAAATGCTCAATCTTTTACATTAAATAAAATTATACAGCATGATAGCTGCTTCTGCAACTAGTTGTTAAAGTAGTCTTTAAAGTAAATGATATATATATATATATATATATATATATATATATATATATATATGTGTGTACACACAAAACATACAAAACGCAGCAGCCAGGCTATTGACCAATCAAACTCGCGCTCCTGCCACATAACACCTGTTCTCCACTCCCTGCATTGGCTTCCAATTAAATGGCGAACATATTTCTGACCTTCTGCTGACCTTCAAAGCCTTAAACAACCAAGGCCCACAGTACCTGAAAGAGCTCCTGACACCCTACATACCATCCCGTTCCCTTAGGTCAGCCAACACATCCCTCCTCTCAGTGCCAAGAATAAGGACAAACTCGGGCTCCAGAGCATTCGGCCACGCTGCTCCTACTTTCTGGAACTCTTTACCGTGCGCAATCAGAGAGGCACCGTCCTTACAGACTTTTAAAAAAAAGCTAAAGACCCACCTCTTCCATCAGGCATTCAGTCCGCTTATCTGACCTTCAGAAACTCCTAACTTTTATGTCTTTTGTTGGTATATTTGTAAAGTGCTTTGAGTCTCACAGGGAGAAAAGCGCTATATAAATTGCAAATTATATATATATTTATTTTTTTTCTTTCATGTAATTGGCAATAGTCCATGAGCTAATGACGTATGGGATATACATTCCTACCAGGAGGGGCAAAGTTTCCCAAACCTCAAAATGCCTATAAATACACCCCTCACCACACCCACAATTCAGTTTTACAAACTTTGCCTTTGGTGAAGTAAGTTTTTGCTAGATTTCTACGTTGATATGCGCTTCTCAGCATGCTGAAGCCCGATTCCTCTCAGAATGCAGTGAATGACAGAGGGATATGAAGGGAGTATTCTCATTTCAGTACTGGTTTGGCTATCTACTTTATGTAGATGAGTGTCTTTTGGTAAGTATGTTTTCCTTTATTAAGACACTCACAGCTATGGTTTGGCACTTTATAAGTAAAGTTCTAAATATGTTTGTACTTATATTTGCCATAATACAGGTTTATCAGTATATTTCCTTTTTGCAGACTGTCAGTTTCATTTTGGGGAATGCATAAAAAAAAAAAATTCTTACCTGAAATTTTCTATTTGACTTTCTTTCTAAATTGCGGGCTGTTAGGCTCGCGGGTGCGCAAAATGCTATAATTTATTGCGTCATTCTTGGCGCAAGACTTTTTTCACCGAGAATTTTCACGTAGTTGCGTCATCTATGACGCTGGTGTTTGTTGCAGACGTTTTTGGCGCCAAAAATATTTTGTCAATTGTGGGCGTCATACTTGGCGCCAGACTTTTTTGACATTATTTAAGTCTTCATTTATTTTTGCTTCTGGTTTCCAGTGCAACAGTGCATCTGTTGTAAACTTGTGGTAACTGTACCTCCGGCTGTAATTTGTGATAGTTGTCATGACAAACTTTTACATGCAGACAATATTTCCATTAGTAGTAATCCATTACCTGTTGTTATTCCTTCAACATCTAATGCTCAGGATATTCCTGTTAATGTGAGAGAATTTGTTTCTAATTCTATTCAGAAGGCTTTGTCTGTCATACCACCTTCTAATAGACGTAAAAGGTCTTTTAAAACTTCTCATAAAATTGATGAATTTTTAAATGACAGACAACATTCTGATCTCTCTCTGATGAGGATCTATCTGGTTCAGAAGATTCTGCGTCAGATATTGACACTGACAAATCTTCATACTTATTTAAAATGGAGTATATTCGTTCTTTATTGAAAGAGGTGTTTATTGCATTGGATATGGAGGAGACTAATCCTCTTGATATTAAAACTAGTAAACGTTTAAATTCAGTTTTTAAACCTCATGTAGTTATTCCTGAGGTTTATCCAGTTCCTGATGCTATTTCAAATGTAATTTCTAGGGAATGGAATAGACTGGGTACCTCTTTTACTCCTTCTTCAAGGTTTAAGAAGCTGTACCCTTTGCCGTCTGATAGACTGGAGTTTTGGGAAAAGATCCCCAAAGTTGATGGGGCCATCTCTACTCTTGCTAAACGTACTACTATTCCTACGGCAGATAGTACTTCTTTTAAAGATCCTTTAGATAGGAAACTTGAATCTTATCTAAGGAAGGCTTATTTATGTTCAGGTCATCTTCTTAGGCCTGCTATTTCTATGGCTGATGTTGCAGCTGCTTCAACTTTTTGGTTGGAAACCCTAGCGCAACAAGTATCAGATCATAATGTGTATAGCATTGTTAAGTTAATTCAACATGCTAATAATTTCATTTGTGATGCCATTTTTGATATCAGAGTTGATGTCAGATATATGTCTTTAGCTATATTAGCTAGAAGAGCTTTATGGCTTAAATCTTGGAATGCTGATATCTATGACTTCTAAATCAACGTTGCTATCTCTCTCTTTCCAAGGTAATAAATTATTTGGTTCTCAGTTGGATTCAATTATTTCAACTGTCACTGGGGGGAAGGGAGCTTTTTTGCCTCAGGATAAAAAAATCTAAGGCTGGTAACCGTTTTCGTTCCATTCGACAAAATAAGGAACAGATTATCCTTCCCCTAAGGGAACTGTTTCCAATTGGAAGCCTTCTTCAGTCTGGAATAAATCCAAGCCATTTAAAAGATCTAAATCAACCCCCAAGTCTGCATGAAGGTGCAGCCCTCATTCCAGCTCAGCTGGTAGTGGGCAGATTAAAATTTTTCAAGGATGTTTGGATCAATTCAATCCAAAATCATTGGATTCAGAACATGGTTTCTCAAGGGTACAGAATAGGTTTCAAAGTAAGACCGCCTGTAAGAAGTTTCTTTCTCTCACGTATCCCAGTGTACCCAGAAAAGGCTCAGGCTTTCCTGAAGTGTGTTTCAGACCTGGAGGTATCTGGGGTAATTATGCCAGTTCCTGTTCAGGAAAGGGGTCTGGGGTTTTATTCAAATCTGTTCATTGTCCCAAAGAAGGAGAATTCTTTCAGACCAGTTCTGGATCTAAAAATTTTGAATCGTTATGTGAGAATTCCAACATTCAAAATGGTGACTATAAGGAGTATTCTGCCTTTTGTTCAGCAAGGGAATTATATGTCCACAATAGACTTACAGGATGCATATCTTCATATTCCGATTCATCCAGATAACCATCCGTTTCTGAGATTCTCTTTTCTAGACAAGAATTAGCAATTAGTTGCACTTCCTT
>NC_069503.1:220240764-220340764 GCF_027579735.1 Bombina bombina | reverse complement strand
CAAATTGCAGGCGAACTGTCATACAGCCATAAGTGTATCTGCTACACACGCTGGCAAATTATGTCAATACTTAATAAAAAGGACAGAAAATGAAAAGGTCTTTGCCGGATAAAACATATAATAGATGCATCATTATGGGATAAAAACATGTTGTTATGTCAGTAGCTATATGTCAACAAACAAGACAATTTATTTTTCTGCCACAAAAATCTAGAGCATTTGAAATAGCTTATAAAAAAATACCAGCTAATTTGGGCAGGACATGCAGAACTAATTACTAGAGGCAAATCAAACCTGTATTCAGATAGGAGAGGAAAGATCAATGAGAACTGAATCAACTAAAAATGTCATTACCATTAAATAAGCTTAATTAGTTTGTTTCCCCAGATTTCTAATTTTACCTTTACATAATACTGCGAGTATTATGCCCCTTTCTGTCATCTGCTAAATATTTTAAGGTTGTTTAACAAAAAAAATTTCCCTCAATCTCTTGTTTTTAAAATACAAAAATATGTTTACTAATATTTGTAATACAATGAAAACCTCATTATTTATAAACATTCAATCAGGTGATTAACTTAATTACTATAAACAAATGAAAGTGTGAGGACATTAATACTTAATTAAAATAAAGCAATGTCACCTTATTATTTAGAGAATATAAATAATTGTATCAAGAACCATAAACCCCCCCCCCCCCCCACATACGCACACACACACACTTTCTAAGTAAACTATATAGAAGAAAGACATTTCAAATAGGAATACTGTATACATTATCCAAGTGCAGATTAGAGGATACGTTTTCAGACAATTTAAAAGGTGTATACAAACATTACTGAATTAAATTATTTGAACAGTAAAATAAAGACTGTCAGATACAAATGATAGAAATAAGAATTAATCTGAATTTCTCTAACATCCAAATCACAAATAATATTACACTATTTTATTATCTAATGTGGACTTTGAAAATAAAAATTGGCCAAATTCCTTGATATATACTCTTGAAAAAATGGACTTAAGAGACAGCATTTTGATTTATAATGGCTAAGAACCAGGAACATCCATATTATCTCTATATCTCTATCTATATATAAACAATTATATGGGTTGAAACAGTCTTTAAGAGTCAACAACAAGATTGTTTCCTTGGTACTGTGTTCGCCAGTTAATATGCCTGATGAAGGATCCATAATGCTTTGAAAGCTTGCAAATAAATACAATTTTAGTTAGCAAAAAACATAATTTATGTAAGAACTTACCTAATAAATTAATTTCTTTCATATTAGCAAGAGTCCATGAGCTAGTGACGTATGGGATATACATTCCTACCAGGAGGGGCAAAGTTTCCCAAACCTCAAAATGCCTATAAATACACCCCTCACCACACCCACAATTCAGTTTAACGAATAGCCAAGAAGTGGGGTGATAAGAAAAAAGTGCGAAAGCATAAAAAATAAGGAATTGGAATAATTGTGCTTTATACAAAAAAATCAAAAACACCACAAAAAGGGTGGGCCTCATGGACTCTTGCTAATATGAAAGAAATGAATTTATCAGGTAAGTTCTTACATAAATTATGTTTTCTTTCATGTAATTAGCAAGAGTCCATGAGCTAGTGACGTATGGGATAATGACTACCGAAGATGTGGATCTTCCACGCAAGAGTCACTAGAGAGGGAGGGATAAAATAAAGACAGCCAATTCCGCTGAAAATAATCCACACCCAAAATAAAGTTTAAATCTTATAATGAAAAAAAACATAATTTATGTAAGAACTTACCTGATAAATTCATTTCTTTCATATTAGCAAGAGTCCATGAGCTAGTGACGTATGGGATATACATTCCTACCAGGAGGGGCAAAGTTTCCCAAACCTCAAAATGCCTATAAATACACCAATCACCACACCCACAATTCAGTTTAACGAATAGCCAAGAAGTGGGGTGATAAAAAAGTGCGAAAGCATATAAAATAAGGAATTGGAATAATTGTGCTTTATACAAAATCATAACCACCACAAAAAAAGGGCGGGCCTCATGGACTCTTGCTAATATGAAAGAAATGAATTTATCAGGTAAGTTCTTACATAAATTATGTTTTCTTTCATGTAATTAGCAAGAGTCCATGAGCTAGTGACGTATGGGATAATGATTACCCAAGATGTGGATCTTTCCACACAAGAGTCACTAGAGAGGGAGGGATAAAATAAAGACAGCCAATTCCTGCTGAAAATAATCCACACCCAAAATAAAGTTTAACGAAAAACATAAGCAGAAGATTCAAACTGAGACCGCTGCCTGAAGTACTTTTCTACCAAAAACTGCTTCAGAAGAAGAAAATACATCAAAATGGTAGAATTTAGTAAAAGTATGCAAAGAGGACCAAGTTGCTGCTTTGCAAATCTGATCAACCGAAGCTTCATTCCTAAACGCCCAGGAAGTAGAAACTGACCTAGTAGAATGAGCTGTAATTCTCTGAGGCGGAGTTTTACCCGACTCAACATGGCAAGATGAATTAAAGATTTCAACCAAGATGCCAAAGAAATGGCAGAAGCTTTCTGGCCTTTTCTAGAACCGGAAAAGATAACAAATAGACTAGAAGTCTTTCTGAAAGATTTAGTAGCTTCAACATAATATTTCAAAGCTCTAACAACATCCAAAGAATGCAACGATTTCTCCTTAGAATTCTTAGGATTAGGACATAATGAAGGAACCACAATTTCTCTACTAATGTTGTTGGAATTCACAACTTTAGGTAAAAATTCAAAAGAAGTTCGCAACACCGCCTTATCCTGATGAAAAATCAGAAAAGGAGACTCACAAGAAAGAGCAGATAATTCAGAAACTCTTCTGGCAGAAGAGATGGCCAAAAGGAACAAAACTTTCCAAGAAAGTAATTTAATGTAAAATGAATGCATAGGTTCAAACGGAGGAGCTTGAAGAGCCCCCAGAACCAAATTCAAACTCCAAGGAGGAGAAATTGACTTAATGACAGGTTTTATACGAACCAAAGCTTGTACAAAACAATGAATATCAGGAAGAATAGCAATCTTTCTGTGAAAAAGAACAGAAAGAGCAGAGATTTGTCCTTTCAAGGAACTTGCGGACAAACCTTTATCTAAACCATCCTGAAGAAACTGTAAAATTCTCGGAATTCTAAAAGAATGCCAAGAAAAATGATGAGAAATACACCAAGAAATATAAGTCTTCCAGACTCTATAATATATCTCTCTAGATACAGATTTACGAGCCTGTAACATAGTATTAATCACAGCGTCAGAGAAACCTCTTTGACGAAGAATCAAGCGTTCAATCTCCATATCTTTAAATTTAAGGATTTCAGATCCTGATGGAAAAAAGGACCTTGTGACAGAAGGTCTGGTCTTAACGGAAGAGTCCACGGTTGGCAAGAGGCCATCCGGACAAGATCCGCATACCAAAACCTGTGAGGCCATGCCGGAGCTACCAGCAGAACAAACGAGCATTCCTTCAGAATCTTGGAGATTACTCTTGGAAGAAGAACTAGAGGCGGAAAGATATAGGCAGGATGATACTTCCAAGGAAGTGATAATGCATCCACTGCCTCCGCCTGAGGATCCCGGGATCTGGACAGATACCTGGGAAGTTTCTTGTTTAGATGGGACGCCATCAAATCTATTTCTGGAAGTTCCCACATTTGAACGATCTGAAGAAATACCTCTGGGTGAAGAGACCATTCGCCCGGATGCAACGTTTGGCGACTGAGATAATCCGCTTCCCAATTGTCTACACCTGGGATATGAACCGCAGAGATTAGACAGGAGCTGGATTCCGCCCAAACCAAAATTCGAGATACTTCTTTCATAGCCAGAGGACTGTGAGTTCCTCCTTGATGATTGATGTATGCCACAGTTGTGACATTGTCTGTCTGAAAACAAATGAACGATTCTCTCTTCAGAAGAGGCCAAAACTGAAGAGCTCTGAAAATTGCACGGAGTTCCAAAATATTGATCGGTAATCTCACCTCCTGAGATTCCCAAACTCCTTGTGCCGTCAGAGATCCCCACACAGCTCCCCAACCTGTGAGACTTGCATCTGTTGAAATTACAGTCCAGGTCGGAAGCACAAAAGAAGCCCCCTGAATTAAACGATGGTGATCTGTCCACTACGTTAGAGAGTGTCGAACAATCGGTTTTAAAGATATTAATTGAGATATCTTTGTGTAATCCTTGCACCATTGATTCAGCATACAAAGCTGAAGAGGTCGCATGTGAAAACGAGCAAAGGGGATCGCGTCCGATGCAGCAGTCATAAGACCTAGAATTTCCATGCATAAGGCTACCGAAGGGAATGATTGTGACTGAAGGTTTCGACAAGCTGCCATCAGTTTTAGACGCCTCTTGTCTGTTAAAGACAGAGTCATGGACACTGAATCTATTTGGAAACCCAGAAAGGTTACCCTTGTCTGAGGAATCAATGAACTTTTTGGTAAATTGATCCTCCAACCATGATCTTGAAGAAACAACACAAGTCGATTCGTATGAAATTCTGCTAAATGTAAAGACTGAGCAAGTACCAAGATATCGTCCAAATAAGGAAATACCGCAATACCCTGTTCTCTGATTACAGACAGAAGGGCACCGAGAACCTTTGTAAAAATTGTTGGAGCTGTAGCAAGGCCAAACGGCAGAGCCACAAACTGGTAATGCTTGTCCAGAAGAGAGAATCTCAGGAACCGATAATGATCCGGATGAATCGGAATATGCAGATATGCATCCTGTAAATCTATTGTGGACATATAATTCCCTTGCTGAACAAAAGGCAAGATAGTCCTTACAGTTACCATCTTGAACGTTGGTATCCTTACATAACGATTCAATATTTTTAGATCCAGAACTGGTCTGAAGGAATTCTCCTTCTTTGGTACAATGAAGAGATTTGAATAAAACCCCATCCCCTGTTCCTGAACTGGAACTGGCATAATTACTCCAGTCAACTCTAGATCTGAAACACAATTCAGAAATGCTTCAGCTTTTACTGGATTTACTGGGACACGGGAAAGAAAAAATCTCTTTGCAGGAGGTCTCATCTTGAAACCAATTCTGTACCCTTCTGAAACAATGTTCTGAATCCAAAGATTGTGAACAGAATTGATCCAAATTTCTTTGAAAAAACGTAACCTGCCCCCTACCAGCTGAGCTGGAATGAGGGCCGCACCTTCATGTGGACTTAGAAGCAGGCTTTGCCTTTCTGGCTGGCTTGGATTTATTCCAGATTGGAGATGGTTTCCAAACTGAAACTGCTCCTGAGGATGAAGGATCAGGTTTTTGTTCTTTGTTGAAACGAAAGGAACGAAAACGATTATTAGCTCTGTTTTTACCCTTAGATTTTTTATCCTGTGGTAAAAAAACATAATTTATGTAAGAACTTACCTGATAAATTCATTTCTTTCATATTAACAAGAGTCCATGAGCTAGTGACGTATGGGATATACATTGCTACCAGGAGGGGCAAAGTTTCCCAAACCTTAAAATGCCTATAAATACACCCCTCACCACACCCACAAATCAGTTTAACGAATAGCCAAGAAGTGGGGTGATAAGAAAAAGTGCGAAGCATATAAAATAAGGAATTGGAATAATTGTGCTTTATACAAAAAAATCATAACCACCACAAAAAAGGGTGGGCCTCATGGACTCTTGTTAATATGAAAGAAATGAATTTATCAGGTAAGTTCTTACATAAATTATGTTTTCTTTCATGTAATTAACAAGAGTCCATGAGCTAGTGACGTATGGGATAATGACTACCCAAGATGTGGATCTTTCCACACAAGAGTCACTAGAGAGGGAGGGATAAAATAAAGACAGCCAATTCCTGCTGAAAATAATCCACACCCAAAATAAAGTTTAACAAAAAACATAAGCAGAAGATTCAAACTGAAACCGCTGCCTGAAGAACTTTTCTACCAAAAACTGCTTCAGAAGAAGAAAATACATCAAAATGGTAGAATTTAGTAAAAGTATGCAAAGAAGACCAAGTTGCTGCTTTGCAGATCTGGTCAACCGAAGCTTCATTCCTAAACGCCCAGGAAGTAGATACTGACCTAGTAGAATGAGCTGTAATTCTTTGAGGCGGAGTTTTACCCGACTCAACATAGGCAAGATGAATTAAAGATTTCAACCAAGATGCCAAAGAAATGGCAGAAGCTTTCTGGCCTTTCCTAGAACCAGAAAAGATAACAAATAGACTAGAAGTCTTACGGAAAGATTTCGTAGCTTCAACATAATATTTCAAAGCTCTAACAACATCCAAAGAATGCAATGATTTCTCCTTAGAATTCTTAGGATTAGGACATAATGAAGGAACCACAATTTCTCTACTAATGTTGTTGGAATTCACAACTTTAGGTAAAAATTCAAAAGAAGTTCGCAACACCGCCTTATCCTGATGAAAAATCAGAAAAGGAGACTCACACGAAAGAGCAGATAATTCAGAAACTCTTCTAGCAGAAGAGATGGCCAAAAGGAACAAAACTTTCCAAGAAAGTAATTTAATGTCCAATGAATGCATAGGTTCAAACGGAGGAGCTTGAAGAGCTCCCAGAACCAAATTCAAACTCCAAGGAGGAGAAATTGACTTAATGACAGGTTTTATACGAACCAAAGCTTGTACAAAACAATGAATATCAGGAAGAATAGCAATCTTTCTGTGAAAAAGAACAGAAAGAGCAGAGATTTGTCCTTTCAAAGAACTTGCGGACAAACCCTTATCCAAACCATCCTGAAGAAATTGTAAAATTCTCGGTATTCTAAAAGAATGCCAAGAAAAATGATGAGAAAGACACCATGAAATATAAGTCTTCCAGACTCTATAATATATCTCTCGAGATACAGATTTACGAGCCTGTAACATAGTATTAATCACGGAGTCAGAGAAACCTCTATGACCAAGAATCAAGCGTTCAATCTCCATACCTTTAAATTTAAGGATTTCAGATCCGGATGGAAAAAAGGACCTTGTGACAGAAGGTCTGGTCTTAACGGAAGAGTCCATGGCTGGCAAGATGCCATCCGGACAAGATCCGCATACCAAAACCTGTGAGGCCATGCCGGAGCTATTAGCAGAACAAACGAGCATTCCCTCAGAATCTTGGAGATTACTCTTGGAAGAAGAACTAGAGGCGGAAAGATATAGGCAGGATGATACTTCCAAGGAAGTGATAATGCATCCACTGCCTCCGCCTGAGGATCCCGGGATCTGGACAGATACCTGGGAAGTTTCTTGTTTAGATGAGAGGCCATCAGATCTATCTCTGGGAGCCCCCACAATTGAACAATCTGAAGAAATACCTCTGGGTGAAGAGACCATTCGCCCGGATGCAACGTTTGGCGACTGAGATAATCCGCTTCCCAATTGTCTACACCTGGGATATGAACCGCAGAGATTAGACAGGAGCTGGATTCCGCCCAAACCAAAATTCGAGATACTTCTTTCATAGCCAGAGGACTGTGAGTCCCTCCTTGATGATTGATGTATGCCACAGTTGTGACATTGTCTGTCTGAAAACAAATGAACGATTCTCTCTTCAGAAGAGGCCAAAACTGAAGAGCTCTGAAAATTGCACGGAGTTCCAAAATATTGATCGGTAATCTCACCTCCTGAGATTCCCAAACTCCTTGTGCCGTCAGAGATCCCCACACAGCTCCCCAACTTGTGAGACTTGCATCTGTTGAAATTACAGTCCAGGTCGGAAGAACAAAAGAAGCCCCCTGAATTAAACGATGGTGATTTGTCCACCACGTTAGAGAGTGTCGAACAATCGGTTTTAAAGATATTAATTGAGATATCTTCGTGTAATCCCTGCACCATTGGTTCAGCATACAGAGCTGAAGAGGTCGCATGTGAAAACGAGCAAAGGGGATCGCGTCCGATGCAGCAGTCATAAGACCTAGAATTTCCATGCATAAGGCTACCGAAGGGAATGATTGTGACTGAAGGTTTCGACAAGCTGTAATCAATTTTAGACGTCTCTTGTCTGTTAAAGACAGAGTCATGGACACTGAATCTATCTGGAAACCCAGAAAGGTTACCCTTGTTTGAGGAATCAAAGAACTTTTTGGTAAATTGATCCTCCAACCATGATCTTGAAGAAACAACACAAGTCGATTCGTATGAGACTCTGCTAAATGTAAAGACGGAGCAAGTACCAAGATATCGTCCAAATAAGGAAATACCACAATACCCTGTTCTCTGATTACAGACAGAAGGGCACCGAGAATCTTTGTGAAAATTCTTGGAGCTGTAGCAAGGCCAAACGGTAGAGCCACAAATTGGTAATGCTTGTCTAGAAAAGAGAATCTCAGGAACTGATAATGATCTGGATGAATCGGAATATGCAGATATGCATCCTGTAAATCTATTGTGGACATATAATTCCCTTGCTGAACAAAAGGCAATATAGTCCTTACAGTTACCATCTTGAACGTTGGTATCCTTACATAACGATTCAAAAATTTTAGATCCAGAACTGGTCTGAAGGAATTCTCCTTCTTTGGTACAATGAAGAGATTTGAATAAAACCCCATCCCCTGTTCCGGAACTGGAACTGGCATAATTACTCCAGCCAACTCTAGATCTGAAACACAATTCAGAAATGCTTGAGCTTTCACTGGATTTACTGGGACATGGGAAAGAAAAAATCTCTTTGCAGGAGGTCTCAACTTGAAACCAATTCTGTACCCTTCTGAAACAATGTTCTGAATCCAAAGATTGTGAACAGATTTGATCCAAATTTCTTTGAAAAAACGTAACCTGCCCCCTACCAGCTGAACTGGAATGAGGGCCGTACCTTCATGTGAACTTAGAAGCAGGCTTTGCCTTTCTAGCAGGCTTGGATTTATTCCAGACTGGAGATGGTTTCCAAACTGAAACTGCTCCTGAGGACGAAGGATCAGGCTTTTGTTCTTTGTTGAAACGAAAGGAACGAAAACGATTGTTAGCCCTGTTTTTACCTTTAGATTTTTTATCCTGTGGTAAAAAAGTTCCTTTCCCACCAGTAACAGTTGAAATAATAGAATCCAACTGAGAACCAAATAATTTGTTTCCCTGGAAAGAAATGGAAAGTAGAGTTGATTTAGAAGCCATATCAGCATTCCAAGTCTTAAGCCATAAAGCTCTTCTGGCTAAGATAGCCAGAGACATAAATCTAACATCAACTCTAATAATATCAAAAATGGCATCACAGATGAAATTATTAGCATGCTGGAGAAGAATAATAATATCATGAGAATCACGATTTGTTACTTGTTGCGCTAGAGTTTCCAACCAAAAAGTTGAAGCTGCAGCAACATCAGCCAATGATATAGCAGGTCTAAGAAGATTACCTGAACATAGATAAGCTTTTCTTAGAAAAGATTCAATTTTTCTATCTAAAGGATCCTTAAACGAGGTACCATCTGACGTAGGAATGGTAGTACGTTTAGCAAGGGTAGAAATAGCCCCATCAACTTTAGGGATTTTGTCCCAAAATTCTAACCTGTCAGGCGGAACAGGATATAATTGCTTAAAACGTTTAGAAGGAGTAAATGAATTACCCAATTTATCCCATTCCTTAGCAATTACTGCAGAAATAGCATTAGGAACAGGAAAGACTTCTGGAATAACCGCAGGAGCTTTAAAAACCTTATCCAAACGTATAGAATTAGTATCAAGAGGACTAGAATCCTCTATTTCTAAAGCAATTAGTACTTCTTTAAGTAAAGAGCGAATAAATTCCATCTTAAATAAATATGAAGATTTATCAGCATCAATCTCTGAGACAGAATCCTCTGAACTAGAAGAGTCCAAAGAATCAGAATGATGGTGTTCATTTAAAAATTCATCTGTAGAGAGAGAAGATTTAAAAGACTTTTTACGTTTACTAGAAGGAGAAATAACAGACAAAGCCTTCTTTATGGATTCAGAAACAAAATCTCTTATGTTATCAGGAACATTCTGCACCTTAGATGTTGAGGGAACTGCAACAGGCAATGGTACATCACTAAAGGAAATATTATCTGCTTTAACAAGTTTGTCATGACAATTAATACAAACAACAGCTGGAGAAATAGCTACCAAAAGTTTACAGCAGATACACTTAGCTTTGGTAGATCCAGCAGGCAGTGGTTTTCCTGTAGTATCTTCTGGCTCAGATGCAACGTGAGACATCTTGCAATATGTAAGAGAAAAAACAACATATAAAGCAAAATAAATCAAATTCCTTATAAGACAGTTTCAGGAATGGGAAAAAAATGCCAAACATCAAGCTTCTAGCAACCAGAAGCAAATGAAAATGAGACTGAAATAATGTGGAGACAAAGCGACGCCCATATTTTTTGGCGCCAAATAAGACGCCCACATTATTTGGCGCCTAAATGCTTTTGGCGCCAAAAATGACGCCACATCCGGAACGCCGACATTTTTGGCGCAAAATAACGTCAAAAAAATGACGCAACTTCCGGCGACACGTATGACGCCGGAAACGGAAATGAATTTTTGCGCCAAAAAAATCCGCGCCAAAAATGACGCAATAAAATGAAGCATTTTCAGCCCCCGCGAGCCTAACAGCCCACAGGGAAAAAAGTCAAATTTTTGAGGTAAGACAAAATATGATAATTTAAAGCATAATCCCAAATATGAAACTGACTGTCTGGAAATAAGGAAAGTTGAACATTCTGAGTCAAGGCAAATAAATGTTTGAATACATATATTTAGAACTTTATAAATAAAGTGCCCAACCATAGCTTAGAGTGTCACAGAAAATAAGACTTACTTACCCCAGGACACTCATCTACATGTTTGTAGAAAGCCAAACCAGTACTGAAACGAGAATCAGTAGAGGAAATGGTAAATATAAGAGTATATCGTCGATCTGAAAAGGGAGGTAAGAGATGAATCTCTACGACCGATAACAGAGAACCTTATGAAATAGACCCCGTAGAAGGAGATCACTGCATTCAATAGGCAATACTCTCCTCACATCCCTCTGACATTCACTGCACGCTGAGAGGAAAACCGGGCTCCAACTTGCTGCGGAGCGCATATCAACGTAGAATCTAGCACAAACTTACTTCACCACCTCCCTTGGAGGCAAAGTTTGTAAAACTGATTTGTGGGTGTGGTGAGGGGTGTATTTATAGGCATTTTAAGGTTTGGGAAACTTTGCCCCTCCTGGTAGGAATGTATATCCCATACGTCACTAGCTCATGGACTCTTGTTAATTACATGAAAGAAAGTTCCTTTCCCACCAGTAACAGTTGAAATAATAGAATTCAACTGAGAACCAAATAATTTGTTACCCTGGAAAGAAATGGAAAGTAGAGTTGATTTAGAAGCCATATCAGCATTCCAAGTCTTAAGCCATAAAGCTCTTCTAGCTAAAATAGCTAGAGACATAAACCTGACATCAACTCTGATAATATCAAAGATGGCATCACAGATAAAATTATTAGCATGCTGAAGAAGAAGAATAATATCATGAGAATCATGATGTGTTACTTGTTGCGCTAAGTTTTCCAACCAAAAAGTTGAAGCTGCAGCAACATCAGCCAAAGATATAGCAGGTCTAAGAAGATTACCTGAACACAGATAAGCTTTTCTTAGAAAGGATTCAATTTTCCTATCTAAAGGATCCTTAAACGAAGTACCATCTGACGTAGGAATAGTAGTACGTTTAGCAAGGGTAGAAATAGCCCCATCAACTTTAGGGATTTTGTCCCAAAATTCTAATCTGTCAGACGGCACAGGATATAATTGCTTAAAACGTTTAGAAGGAGTAAATGAATTACCCAATTTATCCCATTCTTTGGAAATTACTGCAGAAATAGCATTAGGAACAGGAAAAACTTCTGGAATAACCACAGGAGATTTAAATACCTTATCCAAACGTTTAGAATTAGTATCAAGAGGACCAGAATCCTCTATTTCTAAAGCAATTAGAACTTCTTTAAGTAAAGAACGAATAAATTCCATTTTAAATAAATATGAAGATTTATCAGCATCAACCTCTGAGACAGAATCCTCTGAACCAGAAGAGTCATCAGAATCAGAATGATGATGTTCATTTAAAAATTAATCTGTAGGGAGAGAAGTTTTAAAAGATTTTTTACGTTTTACTAGAAGGAGAAATAACAGACATAGCCTTCTTTATGGATTCAGAAACAAAATCTCTTATGTTATCAGGAACATTCTGCACCTTAGATGTTGAAGGAACTGCAACAGGCAATGGTACTTTACTAAAGGAAATATTATCTGCATTAACAAATTTGTCATGACAATCAATACAAACAACAGCTGGAGGAATAGCTACCAAAAGTTTACAGCAGATACACTTAGCTTTGGTAGATCCAGCACTAGACAGCGATTTTCCTGTAGTATCTTCTGACTCAGATGCAACGTGAGACATCTTGCAATATGTAAGAGAAAAAACAACAACATATAAAGCAAAATTTATCAAATTCCTTAAATGACAGTTTCAGGAATGGGAAAAAATGCCAAAGAACAAGCTTCTAGCAACCAGAAGCAATGAAAAATGAGACTTAAATAATGTGGAGACAAAAGCGACGCCCATATTTTTTAGCGCCAAATAAGACGCCCACATTATTAGGCGCCTAAATGCTTTTTGGCGCCAAAAATGACGCCACATCCGGAACGCCGACATTTTTGGCGCAAAATAACGTCAAAAAATGACGCAACTTCCGGCGACACGTATGACGCCGGAAACGGAAAAGAATTTTTGCGCCAAAAAAGTCTGCGCCAAGAATGACGCAATAAAATGAAGCATTTTCAGCCCCCGCGAGCCTAACAGCCCACAGGGAAAATAGTCAAATTTTTGAAGGTAAGAAAAAATGATTAAAACAAATGCATTATCCCAAATATGAAACTGACTGTCTGAAAAATAAGGAAAGTTGAACATTCTGAGTCAAGGCAAATAAATGTTTGAATACATATATTTAGAACTTTATAAACAAAGTGCCCAACCATAGCTTAGAGTGTCACAGAAAATAAGATTTACTTACCCCAGGACACTCATCTACATGTTTGTAGAAAGCCAAACCAGTACTGAAACGAGAATCAGCAGAGGTAATGGTATATATAAGAGTATATCGTCGATCTGAAAAGGGAGGTAAGAGATAAATCTCTACGACCGATAACAGAGAACATATGAAATAGACCCCGTAGAAGGAGATCACTGCATTCAAATAGGCAATACTCTCCTCACATCCCTCTGACATTCACTGCATGCTGAGAGGAAAACCGGGCTCCAACTTGCTGCGGAGCGCATATCAACGTAGAATCTAGCACAAACTTACTTCACCACCTCCATCGGAGGCAAAGTTTGTAAAACTGAATTGTGGGTGTGGTGAGGGGTGTATTTATAGGCATTTTGAGGTTTGGGAAACTTTGCCCCTCCTGGTAGGAATGTATATCCCATACGTCACTAGCTCATGGACTCTTGCTAATTACATGAAAGAAAACTGAAATTATAAGCAGAAGAATCAAACTGAAACAGCTGCCTGAAGTACTTTTCTACCAAAAACTGCTTCAGAAGAAGAAAATACATCAAAATGGTAGAATTTAGTAAAAGTATGCAAAGAGGACCAAGTTGCTGCTTTGCAAATCTGATCAACCGAAGCTTCATTCCTAAACGTCCAGGAAGTAGAAACTGACCTAGTAGAATGAGCTGTAATCCTTTGAGGTGGAGTTTTACCCGACTCTACATAAGCATGATGAATTAAAGATTTTAACCAAGATGCCAAAGAAATGGCAGAGGCCTTCTGACCTTTCCTAGAACCGGAAAAGATAACAAATAGACTAGAAGTCTTTCGGAATTTCTTAGTAGCTTCAACATAATATTTCAAAGCTCTAACTACATCCAAAGAATGCAATGATCTATCCTTAGAATTCTTAGGATTAGGACACAATGAAGGAACCACAATTTCTCTACTAATGTTGTTGGAATTCACAACCTTAGGTAAAAATTCAAAAGAAGTTCGCAACACCGCCTTATCCTGATGAAAAATCAGAAAAGGAGACTCACAAGAAAGAGCAGATAATTCAGAAACTCTTCTAGCAGAAGAGATGGCCAAAAGGAACAATACTTTCCAAGTAATTTAATGTCCAAAGAATGCATAGGTTCAAACGGAGGAGCTTGAAGAGCCCCCAGAACCAAATTCAAACTCCAAGGAGGAGAAATTGACTTAACAGGTTTTATACGAACCAAAGCTTGTACAAAACAATGAATATCAGGAAGATTAGCAATCCTTCTGTGAAAAAGAACAGAAAGAGCAGAGATTTGTCCTTTCAAGGAACTTGCAGACAAACCTTTATCCAAACCATCCTGAAGAAACTGTAAAATTCTCGGAATTCTAAAAGAATGCCAGGAAAAATGATGAAAAAAAGACACCAAGAAATGCAAGTCTTCCAGACTCTATAATATATCTTTCTAGATACAAATTTACGAGCCTGTAACATAGTATTAATCACAGAGTCAGAGAAACCTCTTTGACTAAGAATCAAGCGTTCAATCTCCATACCTTTAAATTTAAGGATTTGAGATCCTGATGGAAAAAAGGACTTTGCGTCTGGTCTTAACGGAAGAGTCCACGGTTGGCAAGAGGCCATCCGGACAAGATCCGCATACCAAAACCTGTGAGGCCATGCTGGAGCCACCAGCAGAACAAACTAGCATTCCTTCAGAATCTTGGAGATTACTCTTGGAAGAATAACTAGAGGCGGAAAGAGATAGGCAGGATGATACTTCCAAGGAAGTGACAATGCATCCACTGCTTCCGCCTGAGGATCCCTGGATCTGGACAGATACCTGGGAAGTTTCTTGTTTAGATGAGAAGCCATCAGATCTATTTCTGGAAGTCCCCACATTTGAACAATCTGAAGAAATACCTCTGGGTGAAGAGACCATTCGCCCGGATGTAACGTTTGGCGACTGAGATAATCCGCTTCCCAATTGTCTATACCTGGGATATGAACCGCAGAAACTAGACAGGAGCTGGATTCCGCCCATACCAGTATTCGAGATACTTCTTTCATAGCCAGAGGACTGTGAGTCCCTCCTTGATGATTGATGTATGCCACAGTTGTGACATTATCTGTCTGAAAACAAATGAACGATTCTCTCTTTTGAAGAGGCCATGACTTAAGAGCTCTGAAAATTGATTGGTAATCTCACCTCCTGAGATTCCCAAACCCCTTGTGCTGTCAGAGACCCCCAAACAGCTCCCCAACCTGTCAGACTTGCATCTGTTGAAATTACAGTCCAGGTCGGAAGAACAAAAGAAGCCCCCTGAACTAAACGATGGTGATCTGTCCACCACGTCAGAGTGTCGTACAATCGTTTTTAAAGATATTAATTGAGATATCTTTGTGTAATCCCTGCACCACTGGTTCAGCATACAGAGCTGAAGAGGTCGCATGTGAAAACGAGCAAAGGGTATCATGTCCGATGCAGCAGTCATAAGACCTAGAATTTCCATGCATAAGGCTACCTAAGGGAATGATTGTGATTGAAGGTTTCGACAAGCTGAGATCAATTTTAGACGTCTCTTGTCTGTCAGAGACAGAGTCATGGACACTGAATCTATCTGGAAACCTAAAAAGGTTACCCTTGTCTGAGGAATCAATGAACTTTTCGGTAAATTGATCCTCCAACCATGATTTTGAAGAAACAACACAAGTCGATTCGTATGAGATTCTGCTAAATGTGAAGACTGAGCAAGTACCAAGATATCGTCCAAATAAGGAAATACCACAATACCCTGTTCTCTGATTACAGACAGAAGGGCACCGAGAACCTTTGTAAAAATTCTTGGAGCTGTTGCTAGGCCAAACGGCAGAGCCACAAACTGGTAATGTTTGTCTAGGAAAGAGAATCTCAGAAACTGATAGTGATCTGGATGAATCGGAATATGCAGATATGCATCCTGTAAATCTATTGTGGACATATAATGCCCTTGCTGAACAAAAGGCAGGATAGTCCTTATAGTTACCATTTTGAATGTTGGTATCCTTACATAACGATTCAATATTTTTAGATCCAGAACTGGTCTGAAGGAATTCTCCTTCTTTGGTACAATGAAGAGATTTGAATAAAACCCAAGCCCCTGTTCCAGAACTGGAACTGGAATAATTACTCCAGCCAACTCTAGATCTGAAACACATTTCAGAAATGCTTGAGCTTTCGCTGGATTTACTGGGACACGTGAAAGAAAAAATCTCTTTGCAGGAGGCCTTATCTTGAAGCCAATTCTGTACCCTTCTGAAACAATGTTCTGAATCCAAAGATAAGTGAATTGAATTGATTCAAATTTCTTTGAAAAAACGTAATCTGCCCCCTACCAGCTGGGCTGGAATGAGGGCCGCACCTTCATGTGGACTTGGGAGCTGGCTTTGGTTTTCTAAAAGGCTTGGATTTATTCCAGACTGGAGATGGTTTCCAAACTGATACCGCTCCTGTGGGTGAAGGATCAGGCTTTTGTTCCTTATTGTGACGAAAGGAACGAAAACGATTATTAGACCTAAATTTACCTTTAGATTTTTTATCCTGTGGTAAAAAAGTTCCTTTCCCTCCAGTAACAGTTGAGATAATAGAATCCAACTGAGAACCAAATAATTTATTACCCTGGAAAGGAAGGGAAAGCAAAGTTGACTTAGAAGACATATCAGCATTCCAAGTTTTAAGCCATAATAGCTAGAGACATATACCTGACATCAACTCTATTTGTGATGCCATCTTTGATATCATTAAAGTTATTAGCATGTTGAAGAAGATTAACAATGCTATGAGAATTATGATCTGTTACTTGTTGCGCTAAAGCTTCTAACCAAAAAGTTGAAGCTGCAGCAACATCCGCTAAAGATATAGCAGGTCTAAGAAGATTACCTGAACATAAGTAAGCTTTTCTTAGAAAGGATTCAATCTTCCTATCTAAAGGATCCTTAAAAGAAGTACCATCTGCCGTAGGAATAGTAGTACATTTAGCAAGAGTAGAGATAGCCCCATCAATTTTAGGGATTTTGTCCCAAAACTCTAATCTGTCAGATGGCACAGGGTATAATTGCTTAAAACGTTTAGAAGGAGTAAATGAATTACCCAAATTATTCCATTCCCTGGAGATTACTTCAGAAATAGCATCAGGGACAGGAAAAACTTCTGGAATAACTACAGGAGATTTAAAAACCTTATTTAAACGCTTAGATTTAGTATCAAGAGGACCAGAATCCTCTATTTCTAATGCAATTAAAACTTCTTTAAGTAAAGAACGAATAAATTCCATTTTGAATAAATATGAAGATTTATCAGCATCAACCTCTGAGACAGAATCCTCTGAACCAGAGGAACCATTATCAGAATCAGAATGATGATGTTCATTTAAAAATTCATCTGAAAAATGAGAAGTTTTAAAAGACCTTTTACGTTTACTAGAAGGAGGAATAACAGACAGCCTTCTTAATGGATTTAGAAACAAAATCTCTTATGTTAACAGGAACACTCTGAGTATTAGATGTTGACGGAACAGCAAAAGGTAATGTAACATTACTAAAGGAAATATTATCTGCATTAACAAGTTTGTCATGACATTCATTACAAACAACAGCTGGAGGAACAGATACCATAAGCTTACAGCAGATACACTTAACTTTGGTAGATCCAGCACCAGGCAGCGTTTTTCCAGAAGTATCTTCTGACTCAGTGTCAATCTGGGACATCTTGCAATATGTAATAGAAAAAACAACATATAAAGCAAAATTGATCAAATTCCTTAAATGACAGTTTCAGGAATGGGAAAAAATGCCAGTGAACAAGCTTCTAGCAACCAGAAGCAATAAATAATGAGACTGAAATAATGTGGAGACAAAAGTGACGCCCATATTTTTTAGCGCCAAAAAAGACGCCCACATTATTTGGCGCCTAAATGCTTTTGGCGCCAAAACTGACGCCACATCCGGAACGCCAACACTTTTGGCGCAAAAAAGCGTCAAGAATGACGCAACGTCCGGCAACACGTATGACGCCGGAAAAAGAAAACATTTTTGCGCCTAAAAAGTCCGCGCCAAGAATGACGCAATAAAATGAAGCATTTTCAGCCCCAGCGAGCCTAACAGCCCACAGGGAAAAGTCAAATTTTAAGGTAAGAAAAAAATGATTTATTCATATGCATTATCCCAAATATGAAACTGACTGTCTGAAATAAGGAACGTTGAACATCCTGAGTCAAGGCAAATAAATGTTTGAATACATATATTTAGAACTTTATAAAAAAAGTGCCCAACCATAGCTTAGAGTGTCACAGAAAATAAGACTTACTTACCCCAGGACACTCATCTACATGTAGTAGAAAGCCAAACCAGTACTGAAACGAGAATCAGTAGAGGAAATGGTATATATAAGAGTATATCGTCGATCTGAAAAGGGGGGTAAGAGATGAATCTCTACGACCGATAACAGAGAACCTATGAAATAGACCCCGTAGAAGGAGATCACTGCATTCAAATAGGCAATACTCTCCTCACATCCCTCTGACATTCACTGCACGCTGAGAGGAAAACCAGGCTCCAACTTGCTGCGGAGCGCATATCAACGTAGAATCTAGCACAAACTTACTTCACCACCTCCATCGGAGGCAAAGTTTGTAAAACTGATTTGTGGGTGTGGTGAGGGGTGTATTTATAGGCATTTTGAGGTTTGGGAAACTTTGCCCCTCCTGGTAGGAATGTATATCCCACACGTCACTAGCTCATGGACTCTTGCTAATTACATGAAAGAAAATTAGTTTTATGTCACTTTTTTTAACCAGACACACAGAGCTGCCACCCTAAGCTAAGGGGCAGAAAGACAAATGCAGACACATTGAGAGTTCCACATAGTGGATGCAAGGGGTAATTCAAATTTTAGAAATACACTTTTTTTGCACCAAAGGGATGGCTCAAACATAGTAGCAAAAAAAGCATTGGGATTTTTTTTATTTTTATTTTTTCATCAATTACAAATCCAATAAGTATATTGTTTGTACTTTGTTTTTAAAAACTATAATGTGACATTTAAAGTTACAGTAAACAACTTGATATTTTTATATAAAATGGTTAGTTATGCATAATGATAACAACTTTGCAACATACTTTCATTATTTGTTTATTTTCCACCGTCTTTTTGTAATTTTGCTCTGAAAATTGATAAGTTTCAGATTCTCTGAACGTGAAATGTGCCCTGCTGACTTCTCAAGGCAAAATTTGCTACATACATGTCCCTAATTGGCTTTAACGGTTGACAACAGTGCCATTTATATAAACTTTATAACAGTGGCTAGCCTTGTTGTCTTCAGACTAAAGCCCTGATTGGCTCCAAATAAGGCAAATGCTGGGTGGAGTTTTGCTACGGATAAACAAATGCAATAAAGAGGATGTTAATTTGCTTTAAACATGTTAAGACCTGGAATATATGTTATTTTATAGCAACACAAAATAAATGTTAAATGGTGTTAACTGTCCCTTTAAAAATCTATAAAAAGGATGAGTACTGTATGTCAGCATAAATGTCACAACATCCTGAGCGTACAGAAGTATCTTTCTAGTTTAGTGGCGGGATTTTCCGCAAGCGCAAATTCCGTCAGCGGATAGTAGAGAGCTGGGGCGGACAGGGGCCCCTTTCTGCTTGATAAATGGAGCCCATAATATTTATCTGCAGTGTAAAAATGAAAAGTGATGCTTAAAAGACCACTCAATGCAGTAGAATTACATAATTAACAAGTACATAATAAAAAGACAATGCAATATCACTTACTGTCAGAAAAAGAATCTACTGCTTATTTGAAATTAAAATGTATTTTTTCTTCCATTTTCTGGCCCCGTGTCACGTGACAGACATCAGCCAATCACAGACTAGTATACGTATACCCTGTGAGCTTGTGCACATGCTTAGTAGGATCTTGTTCCCCAGAAAGTGTGAATATAACAAGACTGTGCAAAATTTAATAATGGAAGTAAATTGTAAAGTGTCTTAACACTGCTGCTCTTTCTGAATCATTAAAGTTTATTTTGACTTGAGTGTCCCTTTAATAGACATAACTATCCCTTTAAATAAGTATGCTCCTATCAGTCATTACATATTGTCCTTTCTGAATCCATTCTACGTTTCCTCTTGGCCTCATGTTTGACTATAACCGATTTGAAAGATGCTACAATTTAGTAAGATGATAATTGTCACTATATGTATTACTGTGTAGGAAACGTTTTCACAACTTGAGACAGATTCCTCCCTATTGCACTATTGCTTTGCTTACGTGATTGATAACAGAAGGAACTAGGTATAATTAGGAGGGAAATAGTTATTTATTCATAAATCTGATCTTCTAGCTATTCAAATTTGAGCTAAGTTTGCTGGTTCAGCAGTTAGAAATATTTTAGCATATAAAATGAACACAACAGGGATCATCTGCATTTTTAGCATTAATTGGGACAATTATACTATTTCTGGATTATTTTTTTATATTAGAAAGTGTTCCTGTTTATTATATAAATGGTGTATGTCTTATAGTAAAGGTATTGCTTAATATAAGAGTAATTGTAAATCAGTATTATATATTCACTTAACCAAACTGACCTAATTATCGCTTAAATCACATTATACAAATGGGTAGCAACAATAATAATAATTAAAATTAATTTTATAGCACTGAGAAGGGTGTACACTAATACAATTATATTGTTATTTATTCTATACAAACACCCTTATATTAAGGTGATGGTAAAATCTCCCCTTTATAAAAACAGATCCGGAATGTTAGTGATATGTTAGATTGAAATTAAATAATTAGTAATGAAGATGAGCTATAACTTACTTATTAATATAGACATGAAATTCAAATTCTCTGCGCTCCACCTCCCACTTCAAAAGTAAAATTTTCTGCAAGCTAATGGTTTAAACTGTTCTCCAATCAGCGCTCTCCCCTTTTGGCACTATTTGTTGTAGTCAGAGCGCTGATTGGACAACAATTTAAACCATTAGCTCACAGAAAAATTGACTTTTGAAGTTGGTGGCAGAGCGCGGGGTATTTGAATTTCAGATCTATATTAAAAAGTAAGTTATAGCGCAAGTTCACTACAACTGATGAATTAAACTCCATCTAAAATATAATTGTTTTTATAAAGGGAGCGTTTGCCAACATTTTAAAGGGACAGTCTACATGATTTTTTTTTATTGTTTAAAATAGTTATATTTATATACTTTATAAACTTTAAATTTGCCTGTTTCAAAGCCCCTGCAGACTGCCCATTAACTCAGTTCTTTTTATTAGCTTTTAAAATATTACATAACAACCAGAAATTGCTTCTTCATGTGTGCCATATAGATAACATTGTGCTCACTCCCATGGAGAATGATAAGTTATACAAGAAGCAGCACTGATTGGCTAAAATGCAAGATTGTAAAAAGACAAGGGGCTGTCTGCAGTGGTTTAGATATAGTTAATCATATATATGTAAAAAGTATATTAATATAACAGTGTTGGTTGTGCAAAACTGGGCAATGGGTAATAAACGGATTATCTATCTTTTTAACCCCTTAATGACCACAATGTACCCTGTATGTCACTGGTCGTTAAGGGTTTTTTCAGGACATAATAGCACAGGTTTGGCAAGAATACGCTATTAATGCCCTCCCTCCAGCAGGCTTTGTAGAATAGAGCAGTCTCAACGCTGGTGGCAAGACCGCGCTATAAAACAATCAAGTCCCAAAAAAGGCCAGTGACATACAGGGTACGTCGCTGGTCCTTAAGGGGTTAAACAACAATTTTAAAGTAGACTGTCCCTTTAAGAGTACACAGAAAGCCCCACAGGCTTGAAAATGATTTAGCAATGTAGATGAAAGCCAAATGAGTTCTCTGAGTAAGAGTCAGACGAGAAAATGAAACAAATGCGAATTTGCATCCAGAAAACACATGGTACCTTTCTCTCACTGGCACTGGGGCCTCCAGAATTCTTCTGGCGGTAGCCTGCTGCTGTTGACCATCTGGTGGGGTTTTTACGCGATGGCTCCTCTGAAGAAAAATTGGAATCGCTAACAGAGGTTGTAATCCCAACCAATGCAGGATCACTGCTACGTCGCACATGAAGTGGCATGTCTGAAAGGGAAAAGAATATATTACATTAGTGTTCAGTACAAGCCAAGGATCAATAGACTAATGCTGTATATACTTTACTCCATGTAAGAAATATGGTTCTCACTAAGCCAACAGTTCTGCACTAAGTTTAGGGGATGTTAAACTCATCAGTTAATCTCTAATTAAAATTGGGTTGAAATATACACACAATACTTATTCTGCCTTGTTTTGCTATAAAATACCTTCCAAAGGATACTGTCATCCAGAGAGGCTGAAAAGCCTCAATCAACTGACTAGCCCGATAACATATTACGTAGGTATTGGTTACTTCAGAGCACAAGTTAAAAGGGACAGTCTAGTCAAAAATAAAAATTATTCTAAGTCCTTGAAGGCCGCCCCTTATCTGAATGCATTTTGACAGTTTTTCCACAACTAGAGAGCGTTAGTTCATGTATGCCATATAGATAACAATATGCTCATGCCCGTGGACTTAACTAAGAGTCAGCACTGATTGGCTAAAATGCAAAGTCTGTCAAAGAACTGAAACAAGGGGCAGTCTGTAGAGGCTTAGATACAAGGTAATCACATAAATAAAAAGTATATTAATACCTGTATAACAGTGTTGGTTATTCAAAACTGGGGAATGGCTAGTAAAGGGATTATTTATCTTTTAAAACAAAAATTCTGGTAGACTGTCCCTTTAACTTACATCTGTCATTAACTGACCAACACTGAGGAATTAATAAACAAGGATTTGACTGGGCCTTTTATTGGCCTTTATTTTTGAAACCCTGTAAAACTATAACAAAATGAGCTTCAAACATTAATTTTACAATTCTAGTGCTTACTTGCTGTTCGATAAAATTAAATGTTATTGTACCTTTAAGCGAGGAGATGGGACAAATCACAAGTCTATATAAGACATTCACCTAAATATGTGAAAATGTAATACTCAATGCTATATCTTGTAAAAGCTGAAGGGTTTGTCCATGCTCTACTTAAATAAATAGCACTATTTTACTATTGCTCCATTTCCCCAAAGAAGTAAACAATCCATATGATACATTCAATATAGAAACATGAAAATGTAAAAGCCCATGATATCTTTACGCAACTTTCAGGCAAAAGTGTAAAGCTTATAAGGTAAAATTACCTGGTAAAATAAACAGGAAAATCTGTTAATCTACCTGAAAATCTATTTAGTAATACAAAAAAGCATTACTGTATGACAGCACAAAAAAAAATACATACATGATTAAGGGCCTAGTGCGGGCTTGAAACATTGCTATTTTTAAAGGGACACTAAAGTCAAAAATAAAATTTCATGTGTGAAAGTGTGCATTTTAAAACAATTTTCCAATTTACTTCTATTATCTAACTTGCTTCACTTTTTTGTATTTTTTGTTGAAAAGCATATCTAGGTAGGTTTAGGAGCAGCAATGCACTATTAGGTGCATATAGGGGTCTGCATAAATATTCCTCTTGCCACTGGCTCACGTGGTGTGTTCACAAGCTCCCTGTACTGCATTGTTGATCCTTTAAAAAAGGATACCAAGAGAATGAAGCCGATTTGATAATATAAGTCAATTGAAACATTCATGTCCTTTTAAGTTGGACCTAGATAGATAAAGGTCCATTTTTTTCTGATTTGACTTAATGTTTGTTGTGATGGATGTTATTGAACAACAAATTATTTTTAACGTTTTTTTAAAACAAAACTACTTTTTAATGTTTGTATAAAATGCATTGGTTTTACAGTTTTTATCTGATAAATCCAATTAAAGACATATGTAGTAGAGGTATAAAAATATATATGTTGCAGTGTCATAATGGTGCATTTTAAGCTCTGAGAATTCGAAATTGTTCAATTTTTATAAGGCCTGTGCATTCAGGAATTTAGTTTGCAGCCGAATGCAGAAAGGATTCGGCTGTTTTCGGAGGCGGATTTATTCTTGTGAAAGTGCAAAGCACTGGATTTGAACAGATCTTAGTGAGTTTCACTTTCACAAGAATAAATAAGGGTACTGAAAAGAGCCCAATGCGTCGAGCGGGCTCCTCCCATATTAGGCAGCAAACTAAGGTGCCGAATGCACAAGCCTAATTTTCATAAATAAATTGCATCAAAAGGGGTTAACAAAAATAAAAAAAATAAAGCAAAGTAGTTTCATTGTGCAAAACTAAACATTTTATATATTATATATTCAAAGAACTACCGCCCAATCTCTCTGCACCCCTTTGCGGCCAAAGTCATCGAGAAGTCCATCAATGCGCAACTCGTTGACTACATTGAGGCCGACTACATTGAGGCCAACCACACCCTGGACCCCTCCCAATCCGGTTTCAAAAGCAACCACAGCACCGAGACGGCCCTCCTCGCCGCTACAGACGACATCCTCGCCCTACTCGACCGAGGAGAGACCGCCGCCATCATTCTCCTAGACCTCTTAGCAGCATTCAACACTGTCTCCCACCTCACTCTCCGCACCCGCCTACACGATGCCGGCATACACGACAAAGCCCTGAAATGGATCATTTCCTTCCTCACCGGCAGAACCCAGAAAGTTAGACTCCCACCTTTCACCTCCAAGCCCACAGAAATCAGCTGCGGTGTACCCCAAGGCTCTTCGCTGAGCCCCACCATATTCAACATCTACATGGCCCCTCTCACTGCCATCGCCCGACGACACAACCTCATATAGTCTCCTACGCCGACGACACCCAGCTAATCATCTCACTCACCAGTGACCCCACCACCACCAAGAGAAACGTCCACGAAGGGCTGACAGCAGTCGCCATCTGGATGAGCTACAACTGCCTAAAGCTGAACGCAGACAAGACCGAAGTCCTCCTCCTCGGTCTCACCACATCCGCCTGGAATAACTCCTGGTGGCCCACAGCCCTCGGACACCCTCCAACCCCCACCGACCATGCACGAAATCTAGGCATCATCCTGGACTCATCGCTCTCCATGGACTGACAAATCAACGCCGTCTCCTCTCCATGCTTCCACACACTTAACCTGCTGCAAAAGATCTTCAAATGGATCCCAACCGTCACTTACGCTCTCATCAGCAGCCGACTTGAATACGGCAACGCACTCTATGCCGGCTCCACCATCAAGCTCCAAAAGAGACTAAAGCGCATCCAGAATGCCTCAGCCAGACTAATCCTTAACATCCCTCGTCAATGCCACATCACCAAACACCTGTGGACCTGCACTGGCTCCCCATCAACAAAAGAATGCCTTCAAGCTTCTCACCCATGCATTCAAGGCACTCCACAACATTGGTCCGCCGACAACTTCGATTGGCCGACCAAGCCCTCGCAGTCATCCCCCACATCAGAAAACCACAACGGGAGGCAGATCCTTCTCTCACCTGGCAGCCAAGACTTGGAAAACCCTCCCGCTGCATCTCAGACAAGCTACCGGCCTAGCTAAGTTCAGAAAGGACCTCAAGACCTAGCTCTTCGACTGAACTGCAACCCTCAACGCCTTGAAACCCTTACGGGTAAACAGCCGCGCTTTACAAGAACCCGATAGATAGAAATTGCAAGGTGTTTACTGTCCCTTTAAATGCACAATATTTTGACAACTTCTATTTTTAAATCTTTTACAAAACATTTGAATTGACAGTTTTGTTTGTTTTTCAATATAGAGAAACCGAGAAATGCATTGGGTCTGTTGTAGATAATACAAACTGTTTATCCTAACCAAAGAAAATTATATCCTTTTATAATTAGGGAAAGAAAACATGCCAGTTACACTCTAGAAATAACTCACCCCAACAATGCTTTTCTGCAGAAAAGTGATCATTACAGATAATCACATAGTACATTTTATACGTAATACTTTTTATTTATTCAACATCTAAACTCGCATTCAGTCATACGATTACAGTGCTACACAAAATACCTTAGTCAACCAAAAAGAGACCACTCCACTCGTATGAATTAAAATGAGAGAAAAGTAGTAAAAGAAAAACACACACACACACATATATATATATATATATATATATATATGTACGTGGAGAAGGAGGGCACTCACAGGATTTGAATTCTTGAATTATTTAATACATAAAGAATACATGTTGTCAACGTTTCGGCTCTATCCTTGAGCCTTCTTCAAGACAAATTATATATCTTATTACGGCTAACCTGCTGTGTTCCCAACAGAGAAAAACAACTGGTGTGGACAAAGGTTAGAGTGCTGGGCTACCGGCTATTTGACACTATATATATATATATATATATATATATATATATATATATATACATACACACACATACACACGATAGATAGAAACACAATATTTAAATACTGCAGAAATAAGTGTAAAGTTTTAATCTGCTTAAAACGCTGGGTGAACAAAAAGGTTACTACCTAACAGTGGTGATCAGTTAATGTTCCCTGGCCCTTTTGGGGTTTAAACTTGTATTCTGATTTAATGAGGTACAGGTAATGAGATGTTGGGATATGAAATAGTCTGTTGTATTGTTGTAATAAAAAAGGACTAAGTGGTGGCTTATATTTAGTAGAAATCATTGAAATCATTGCAATAGGTATTAATCACCATTTTAAAGTAACAGTCTAATCAAAATTAAAACATTCATTATTAGAATATTGCAGATAGGCCATGCAATATTCCCCAACTTTTAAATTTACTTTTATCATTAAATTTGCTTTGTTCTCTTGGTATTCTTTGTTGGAAGCTAACGCTAGGTAGGCTCCTATGCTAGTTTCTAAGCCCATGAAGGCCGCCTTATCAGTGGATTTTGACAGTTTTTTGCAGCTTGACAGAGATAGTTCATTTGTGTCACATAGATAACATTGTGCTCACTCGTGGAGTTATTTATTAATCAGCACTGATGGACTAAAATGCAAGTCTATCAAAAGAACTGAAATAAGGGGGCAGTCTGCAAAGGCTTAAATACAAGTTAATCACAGAGGTAAAAAGTGTATTAATGCAAACCTAGGGAATGGGTAATAAAGGGATTATATATCTTATTAAAGAATAACACATTTCAAATAGAATGTCCCTTTAAAATGTATTTTAAGTTTTACTCCTTTTAAACTTAATTTGTGCAGTACCATTTGCTTCACGTCACATACTCACAAGGAGGCTGGGGTCTCTACAGATTGACTTATCTAGATTGATGTCAAATCTTCTAGAGTAACATGAGCTGGTTTAGTATAAAACTAAAACAAGATAAACAGGGAGTCAGATATGCACATAACCTAAGTTGCCAACATGTCAGCTCTCTTAAGTGTTCATTTTGCAAGAAAACAAGTAGCTTGTTGTTTCTTTGTACAATCTGTTTCTTGATATGTTTACTTTGATTTAACATATTTCTTTTACACTAAAGGAGAACTGCTTAATATCCCTTTAACTGAACTATCGCACTAAATTCTGAAATGACGTGTACATCCCCAAAATATATCATTGTCTATTAAATCTATCGTTTCATAATCAACAGTATGGGTTGAAATATCTAGAAATTACAAAACACAACATAACACACTCCAAACAAAATGTCTTGGAGACCAAACAATAAAGACCTTCGACTTTATTTCCCAAAAATGTCTACTACACATTTTCCTATGGCAAAGTTTAATATGAATTACTCAAAGGATGTTTATTACAACAGTTTGACAGTAATCTGACCACCAAGGCTGACCCAGAACATTTTGCAAGTTTCTGCATGTTACAATAAACAGTATAGTTTTTCTCATCTTTCATCACAACCTCAATATGTTGTTGGTCTTTTGCAAATCACCAAAACAAGCTAACTGGATATTAGCTGAAGTTAAACTCTTATCTGTGGTTCAGTAAAAAATGAAAGGAAAGAAATTAAAATTAAAGAAAAAAATGTAAAGTAGGAAATGCTTGTGCACGACTATGCAAGACAACTATGGCATACGCCTTACTTACTGATAAGGATACGTGAATCAGCTCTATTGGCTGAAAGGAACAGACCAACATCAGTGTGAAAACAAAAAGATATTCCTGTTAACTGCATGCTTTTACCCCAAAATGTAACACTTTTTAAAATATCCCTTTTAAAGGCAAATGTGAAAAATAAGTTGTCAAAATTAAACGTTTCAAGATTCAAATTGCCCATGTAATCCACTTTGTTTTCTTAATATCCCTTTGTTGAAAAGCATAGATAGGTTGGCTCAGGATCAGTAATGTACTACTTGGAGTAATGTACTACTTGGAGCTGGTAATTGGAGACCACACACATTTATCTCTTGTCATTGGTTCATAATAAGTGCTCAGCTAAGTCCCAGTAGTGCATTTATCCCCTTTGCCCAATCCGACAGATCTATGTCATGTTGTGCAAGTCCCAGCATACCGCATAACGTAGATTTTACATCTGACCCGGTTGCAGCCCATGCAGACTTTCCGTTTGTGGGCTGCAGGCATCTGCCTTCATATGCTAGGATCTTGCTCACCTAACATATAAAGCCAGACTGTCTGTAACAATCATCCATTGGTGTTGTGGGAAGGAAGGAGGCAGGTGGGCAGCCCAGCGGAGAAGGGGGGAGGGATGGGGCAATACAATACAGGTTGGAGGGGAATGTGGATCCCTACACTACAGAAAACAAGTTCTCGCTTAGAGGGGGAAGGTGGGGAGGGTGATGGGAAACCCTACACTACAGAAAAAAATATGACAACATTTTTTAAATAAAAATACACTAATTTGTTGCTTGCAGACTAGCCACCAGTAACAAAGATGGGGGAAATATTGGAAGGGGGAGGATTAGAGAGCTGTTTGCTGGGGGGGGGTCAGGGAGGTGGGAGGGTGAGGAAAGAACCCTACAATATATAAAATACAAATAAACTACTTAAATATGTTCTTTGTAAAAAGACCTAAACTTCATACTGGCAGCCAGTACATAAGGGGTGACGAGTGAGCGGGGGGGGGGGGGGGTCACGGAAGGAACAGAGCTGTTTAAGAGGGATCAGGGGGTGGGAGTTGTCAGGTGGAAGGGTAATCTCTACAGTACAGCAAATATTACCCTTACCACCTGATTAATCCCTTCAATGCCGGGAATTTATTTTAAAAGTGTGGTGCGCAGGTGAAATTAGATCATTTTAATTAACAAAAAAACATAATTTATGTAAGAACTTACCTGATAAATTCATTTCTTTCATATTAACAAGAGTCCATGAGCTAGTGACGTATGGGATATACATTCCTACCAGGAGGGGCAAAGTTTCCCAAACCTTAAAATGCCTATAAATACACCCCTCACCACACCCACAAATCAGTTTAACGAATAGCCAAGAAGTGGGGTGATAAGAAAAAAAGTGCGAAGCATATAAAATAAGGAATTGGAATAATTGTGCTTTATACAAAAAAATCATAACCACCACAAAAAAGGGTGGGCCTCATGGACTCTTGTTAATATGAAAGAAATGAATTTATCAGGTAAGTTCTTACATAAATTATGTTTTCTTTCATGTAATTAACAAGAGTCCATGAGCTAGTGACGTATGGGATAATGACTACCCAAGATGTGGATCTTTCCACACAAGAGTCACTAGAGAGGGAGGGATAAAATAAAGACAGCCAATTCCTGCTGAAAATAATCCACACCCAAAATAAAGTTTAACAAAAAACATAAGCAGAAGATTCAAACTGAAACCGCTGCCTGAAGAACTTTTCTACCAAAAACTGCTTCAGAAGAAGAAAATACATCAAAATGGTAGAATTTAGTAAAAGTATGCAAAGAGGACCAAGTTGCTGCTTTGCAGATCTGGTCAACCGAAGCTTCATTCCTAAACGCCCAGGAAGTAGAAACTGACCTAGTAGAATGAGCTGTAATTCTTTGAGGCGGAATTTTACCCGACTCAACATAGGCAAGATGAATTAAAGATTTCAACCAAGATGCCAAAGAAATGGCAGAAGCTTTCTGGCCTTTCCTAGAACCGGAAAAGATAACAAATAGACTAGAAGTCTTACGGAAAGATTTCGTAGCTTCAACATAATATTTCAAAGCTCTAACAACATCCAAAGAATGCAATGATTTCTCCTTAGAATTCTTAGGATTAGGACATAATGAAGGAACCACAATTTCTCTACTAATGTTGTTGGAATTCACAACTTTAGGTAAAAATTCAAAAGAAGTTCGCAACACCGCCTTATCCTGATGAAAAATCAGAAAAGGAGACTCACACGAAAGAGCAGATAATTCAGAAACTCTTCTAGCAGAAGAGATGGCCAAAAGGAACAAAACTTTCCAAGAAAGTAATTTAATGTCCAATGAATGCATAGGTTCAAACGGAGGAGCTTGAAGAGCTCCCAAAACCAAATTCAAACTCCATGGAGGAGAAATTGACTTAATGACAGGTTTTATACGAACCAAAGCTTGTACAAAACAATGAATATCAGGAAGAATAGCAATCTTTCTGTGAAAAAGAACAGAAAGAGCGGAGATTTGTCCTTTCAAAGAACTCGCGGACAAACCCTTATCTAAACCATCCTGAAGAAACTGTAAAATTCTCGGAATTCTAAAAGAATGCCAAGAAAAATGATGAGAAAGACACCAAGAAATATAAGTCTTCCAGACTCTATAATATATCTCTCGAGATACAGATTTACGAGCCTGTAACATAGTATTAATCACGGAGTCAGAGAAACCTCTATGACCAACAATCAAGCGTTCAATCTCCATACCTTTAAATTTAAGGATTTCAGATCCGGATGGAAAAAAGGACCTTGAGACAGAAGGTCTGGTCTTAACGGAAGAGTCCATGGTTGGCAAGATGCCATCCGGACAAGATCCACATACCAAAACCTGTGAGGCCATGCCGGAGCTATTAGCAGAACAAACGAGCATTCCCTCAGAATCTTGGAGATTACTCTTGGAAGAAGAACTAGAGGCGGAAAGATATAGGCAGGATGATACTTCCAAGGAAGTGATAATGCATCCACTGCCTCCGCCTGAGGATCCCGGGATCTGGACAGATACCTGGGAAGTTTCTTGTTTAGATGAGAGGCCATCAGATCTATCTCTGGGAGCCCCCACATTTGAACAATCTGAAGAAATACCTCTGGGTGAAGAGACCATTCGCCCGGATGCAACGTTTGGCGACTGAGATAATCCGCTTCCCAATTGTCTACACCAGGGATATGAACCGCAGAGATTAGACAGGAGCTGGATTCCGCCCAAACCAAAATTCGAGATACTTCTTTCATAGCCAGAGGACTGTGAGTCCCTCCTTGATGATTGATGTATGCCACAGTTGTGACATTGTCTGTCTGAAAACAAATGAACGATTCTCTCTTCAGAAGAGGCCAAAACTGAAGAGCTCTGAAAACTGCACGGAGTTCCAAGATATTGATCGGTAATCTCACCTCCTGAGATTCCCAAACTCCTTGTGCCGTCAGAGATCCCCACACAGCTCCCCAACCTGTGAGACTTGCATCTGTTGAAATTACAGTCCAGGTCGGAAGAACAAAAGAAGCCCCCTGAATTAAACGATGGTGATCTGTCCACCACGTTAGAGAGTGCCGAACAATCGGTTTTAAAGATATTAATTGATATATCTTTGTGTAATCCCTGCACCATTGGTTCAGCATACAGAGCTGAAGAGGTCGCATGTGAAAACGAGCAAAGGGGATCGCGTCCGATGCAGCAGTCATAAGACCTAGAATTTCCATGCATAAGGCTACCGAAGGGAATGATTGAGACTGAAGGTTTCGACAGGCTGTAATCAATTTTAGACGTCTCTTGTCTGTTAAAGACAAAGTCATGGACACTGAATCTATCTGGAAACCCAGAAAGGTTACCCTTGTTTGAGGAATCAAAGAACTTTTTGGTAAATTGATCCTCCAACCATGATCTTGAAGAAACAACACAAGTCGATTCGTATGAGACTCTGCTAAATGTAAAGACGGAGCAAGTACCAAGATATCGTCCAAATAAGGAAATACCACAATACCCTGTTCTCTGATTACAGACAGAAGGGCACCGAGAATCTTTGTGAAAATTCTTGGAGCTGTAGCAAGGCCAAACGGTAGAGCCACAAATTGGTAATGCTTGTCTAGAAAAGAGAATCTCAGGAACTGATAATGATCTGGATGAATCGGAATATGCAGATATGCATCCTGTAAATCTATTGTGGACATATAATTCCCTTGCTGAACAAAAGGCAATATAGTCCTTACAGTTACCATCTTGAACGTTGGTATCCTTACATAACGATTCAATAATTTTAGATCCAGAACTGGTCTGAAGGAATTCTCCTTCTTTGGTACAATGAAGAGATTTGAATAAAACCCCATCCCCTGTTCCGGAACTGGAACTGGCATAATTACTCCAGCCAACTCTAGATCTGAAACACAATTCAGAAATGCTTGAGCTTTCACTGGATTTACTGGGACATGGGAAAGAAAAAATCTCTTTGCAGGAGGTCTCATCTTGAAACCAATTCTGTACCCTTCTGAAACAATGTTCTGAATCCAAAGATTGTGAACAGAACTGATCCAAATTTCTTTGAAAAAACGTAACCTGCCCCCTACCAGCTGAACTGGAATGAGGGCCGTACCTTCATGTGAACTTAGAAGCAGGCTTTGCCTTTCTAGCAGGCTTGGATTTATTCCAGACTGGAGATGGTTTCCAAACTGAAACTGCTCCTGAGGACGAAGGATCAGGCTTTTGTTCTTTGTTGAAACGAAAGGAACGAAAACGATTGTTAGCCCTGTTTTTACCTTTAGACTTTTTATCCTGTGGTAAAAAAGTTCCTTTCCCACCAGTAACAGTTGAAATAATAGAATCCAACTGAGAACCAAATAATTTGTTTCCCTGGAAAGAAATGGAAAGTAGAGTTGATTTAGAAGCCATATCAGCATTCCAAGTCTTAAGCCATAAAGCTCTTCTGGCTAAGATAGCCAGAGACATAAATCTAACATCAACTCTAATAATATCAAAAATGGCATCACAGATGAAATTATTAGCATGCTGGAGAAGAATAATAATATCATGAGAATCACGATTTGTTACTTGTTGCGCTAGAGTTTCCAACCAAAAAGTTGAAGCTGCAGCAACATCAGCCAATGATATAGCAGGTCTAAGAAGATTACCTGAACATAGATAAGCTTTTCTTAGAAAAGATTCAATTTTTCTATCTAAAGGATCCTTAAACGAGGGTACCATCTGATGTAGGAATGGTAGTACGTTTAGCAAGGGTAGAAATAGCCCCATCAACTTTAGGGATTTTGTCCCAAAATTCTAATCTGTCAGGCGGAACAGGATATAATTGCTTAAAACGTTTAGAAGGAGTAAATGAATTACCCAATCTATCCCATTCCTTAGCAATTACTGCAGAAATAGCATTAGGAACAGGAAAGACTTCTGGAATAACCGCAGGAGCTTTAAAAACCTTATCCAAACGTATAGAATTAGTATCAAGAGGACTAGAATCCTCTATTTCTAAAGCAATTAGTACTTCTTTAAGTAAAGAGCGAATAAATTCCATCTTAAATAAATATGAAGATTTATCAGCATCAATCTCTGAGACAGAATCCTCTGAACCAGAAGAGTCCAAAGAATCAGAATGATGGTGTTCATTTAAAAATTCATCTGTAGAGAGAGAAGATTTAAAAGACTTTTTACGTTTACTAGAAGGAGAAATAACAGACAAAGCCTTCTTTATGGATTCAGAAACAAAATCTCTTATGTTATCAGGAACATTCTGCACCTTAGATGTTGAGGGAACTGCAACAGGCAATGGTACATCACTAAAGGAAATATTATCTGCATTAACAAGTTTGTCATGACATTTAATACAAACAACAGCTGGAGGAATAGCTACCAAAAGTTTACAGCAGATACACTTAGCTTTGGTAGATCCAGCAGGCAGAGGTTTTCCTGTAGTATCTTCTGGCTCAGATGCAACGTGAGACATCTTGCAATATGTAAGAGAAAAAACAACATATAAAGCAAAATAGATCAAATTCCTTATAAGACAGTTTCAGGAATGGGAAAAAATGCCAAACATCAAGCTTCTAGCAACCAGAAGCAAATGAAAAATGAGACTGAAATAATGTGGAGACAAAAGCGACGCCCATATTTTTTGGCGCCAAATAAGACGCCCACATTATTTGGCGCCTAAATGCTTTTGGCGCCAAAAATGACGCCACATCCGGAACGCCGACATTTTTGGCGCAAAATAACGTCAAAAAAAAAAATGACGCAACTTCCGGCGACACGTATGACGCCGGAAACGGAAATGAATTTTTGCGCCAAAAAAGTCCGCGCCAAGAATGACGCAATAAAATGAAGCATTTTCAGCCCCCGCGAGCCTAACAGCCCACAGGGAAAAAAGTCAAATTTTTGAGGTAAGAAAAATATGATAATTAAAGCATAATCCCAAATATGAAACTGACTGTCTGGAAATAAGGAAAGTTGAACATTCTGAGTCAAGGCAAATAAATGTTTGAATACATATATTTAGAACTTTATAAATAAAGTGCCCAACCATAGCTTAGAGTGTCACAGAAAATAAGACTTACTTACCCCAGGACACTCATCTACATGTTTGTAGAAAGCCAAACCAGTACTGAAACGAGAATCAGTAGAGGAAATGGTAAATATAAGAGTATATCGTCGATCTGAAAAGGGAGGTAAGAGATGAATCTCTACGACCGATAACAGAGAACCTTATGAAATAGACCCCGTAGAAGGAGATCACTGCATTCAATAGGCAATACTCTCCTCACATCCCTCTGACATTCACTGCACGCTGAGAGGAAAACCGGGCTCCAACTTGCTGCGGAGCGCATATCAACGTAGAATCTAGCACAAACTTACTTCACCACCTCCCATGGAGGCAAAGTTTGTAAAACTGATTTGTGGGTGTGGTGAGGGGTGTATTTATAGGCATTTTAAGGTTTGGGAAACTTTGCCCCTCCTGGTAGGAATGTATATCCCATACGTCACTAGCTCATGGACTCTTGTTAATTACATGAAAGAAACAATGGTAAAACCATGCATGTCTGCTATTTATGAACAAAGGAGGTACCAGTAAAGTTTCAGTGAGAAACCCAAATTTTTGAGAAAGATAGTTCTTTAATAGGATAGTATATGGTGGCCAAATAATGGCATTAAATATACCAAAATGGGCATAGATTAATACCTTGGATTATCTACTTTAAAAATATATATATTTTGGGGGAGTTAATTTTTAGAATTTCGGCAGTTCTGCTATACCAACCAAATGAAGGTTAGCCCATTGTATCAATTTAGACATAGCTGCAGAAAAATACCTTAAATGATCAAAACCAATACAAAATATATACGTTTGGTTTTAGCTGAATTAGAGGATGCCAAATATTATGATTTTTTTCTACAGTTAGAAAGCTACAGGTTTTTGTGAAATGTGATAATTTATGTATCTTTATTTTTTAAATGTTTGGGTAATTTTACACTAATTTCTGAATTCTGTGAATAAATAGCTAGTTCAAACTGTCATAATCTGATATATATCATAATCATAATTGAGATATATATATATAAAAAATCATAAGTAAATCAAAGAAACTAAAGCGCTCTCTCTTTTTAAATGGAGTGATAGCAAAAATGCTAAATACTTTACAATACTTTGGGCAACTATCTCTGAAATTCCTGGTAGCAAAGGAGTTAACTATGTGTGCAACAACCCAATTAAAAAATGCTTTAACAAGGGGCAATTTCTTTTTGCATGTTTATATCCCTTTAAGGCTGTATGAAAGTACGACAAACAGACTGAACACACATAGTATCCCAAGGTAATGCTAGTGAGCAGGGGAATATTATGTGTAAGAGAGTAACTGAAGTAAAGGAACGGTCTACAGAGAATACTTTAAATTGATCACTGAGCCATTTTTATTACATATGTCCCAGTTATGAAACTGGTATTAGGATTTGTCTCCAAGGGGAAAAAAGTATTATGAAGGAAAAGTTTCAGATGAGAAGCAGGAGACCACAGTGACATGTCACAGATGTCTGCTATCGGTTTCTGGACAGAGTCACTATATTATTTCATTGGTTAAGAGAATGCCCTGCTACAGTAAACAGCAGGCTAATATTTAGGCAATAATTCATTTTTCAAGTTGACAGGTATTGGCTCTGTAGGCAGCGGATAAGACTGAGGGTCCAGAAGAGATTATTACTTCTTCAAGGATCGAACTGTCATCAGAGATGATGAAATACACAGCGGCTCAGAAAAATGGATAGGTAATAGTCTACAGAAGCTTAGAAGTTTATTAGGATTAAAAAAATAATAATCCTCATGGGGTCAAACGCACGTGAAGCTCCCACATGAGGGCTGGATGTGCTCTTTTGTATTTAATCTATTGCACGGAAAACAGCAAGAAGCAAGACTGAACATTCACTCAACTGCACAATCCATTACTAAACACCGATGTGAAGGTGACTTAATCAGGGACTGAAACGGAGAATATGGATATGTGTACAAAGCTTTTAAAGAGGGTTAGGGAAGAAGCGATTCAGTCAGTCTGTGTCTGCTGTTCACTGCACAAGGGCAAATGAAAACCGGTTATGAAGTGCAGTATTTCTATTTTCATAATAAGACTATTGTTAAATTATGTTATTAGCAATTTTTACATGGCTAATTTACTCAAAAATGGTTACTATAAGTTCAAATGCGGAAGAGAAATCTACACATCTTATTTGGATAAGTAGGTAACTGTTTCTAGAGATCATTTTAACCTACCATTGACATGGATTTTTATAAGTTTTCCTATGGTCTGCACAAAAGTTGACTTGTATATTCCTCAGATTTCGACACACGGTCTAATAACCTGTGTATTGGTATAATGTGAAGTTTCAAATGTCTCACATAGAGGAGTAACTAGAAACCACAGGGCCCAGGTGCAAGAATCCAAGAAGGGCCCCAAAACCCCCCCCCCCCCACCTCCACACCCAAAAAAAAGTGAATTTGATACTTATCTTTTTTTTTTACTTTTAACACAGAAAAAAAATGTGAATCAGATTACATGTCTGCAAAAGGAGGTACCCTGTACCCACAGTCTGTGAGATGGTCTGACCCCCTATTACTGTATATAGTGACACTGTTTAACCCACCAGTACTGTATATAGTGAGTCAGTGACACAGTCTGTAATCTGCCGGTGAGATGGCTGGCCTGACCCTACCCGCCCAAATACTTTATAAAGTGACAACAGTAGTCTGTGACATGGTCCAGCCACCCTCCGTACTGTATATAGTGGTACTGTATAGACTGACACTGTTTACCCCCTGCCCCCCCCCCATGCTGTAATAACAAGGTCTGTAATTTGCTGGTTCCACAAACATACATACACACAGTCACAAACATACATACACACAGTCACAAACATACATACACACAGTCACAAACATACATACACACACAGAAACACTAACCCCTGTAGTCAGAGACACTAGTGAAGCATCATATCACACTCAAATGATATCAGTGCAGGCAGTGGCAGGTCAACTTTTTTCATTGTTTAAAAAAAAATAAAAAAAATTGCGACCCTCTGCACCCCCTGTAGTTTCGCCCCTCCAGGATATGGTATGAGTAAAGGGAAAACAAAGTCAAAATTAAACTTTAATGATTCAAACGGAGCATGCTATTTAAAAGAGAAAAAAAGCCAATTTATTTTGCTTTGTTCTCTTGGTATCCTTTGTTGAAGAGTAAATATAGGTAGGCTCATAATAGCTCAGGTGAATTGCAGCAATGCTTTACATTGTTGCAAACGTTGATGCCATCGAGTGCTTCTATGATCATACATAGGTTTATGGCAAATCCTAGCATTTTTGAAACGCTAGGATTTACAAGTGCTATAAATAAAGGGGACTTTCAGTCATGAAGTATAAAAAACTTCATACTGACCGTACCTTTATTTGCCAGCGAGTTTATGCCAAGCTGATCGTTTCCGGCTGCCCACAGCAAAGCGCTATTTTTTTCCAATGAATTAACGTTTCCAACTCTTAGCCAATAGCGTGCTAGTCATAAGGCATAATGAGAAAATGAAAACAGTGTTTTGCCATAGCAGCCAGAAGCGCTCAGTTTGGCAAACTCATGGGCAAATAAAGGTACTTTCAGCATTAAGATTTTTTTCTACTTCATGACTAGAATTCCCCTTTATTTATAGCACTGCTAAATCCTATCATTTCAAAAATTTCAAAAAAAGAGGAGAAAAGCAAAATCATATAATAAAAATAAATTAGAAAGTATTTTTTTTTTTTGATGTTCTGTCTAAATCAGGTACATTTTTACTTTAGTATCCCTTTAAAGTAAAAATTAAAACTTTCATGATTCCTGGTATGCAGTTTTAAATAAAAACGTTTAATTTACTTTGGTTATTCAAACTTGCTTTGTTCACTTCCTATTGTTCGTTCAAGATCCCCTCTTAACCAATAGCATGCTAGCCATACAGCACAATGAAAAAATAGCATTTTGCTGTGGGCGGCTGGAAAAACTCAGTTCAGCATAAACTTGCAAGCAAATAAAGGTACTTTTAGCATGTAAGATAGTTCAAGACATATGAGTCTGTGATTGGCTGATGGCTGTCACATGATATAGGGAAATTAAAGGGACACTCAATCAAAATTAAACTTTCATTATTTAGATAGAGCATGCAATTTTAAACAACTTTACAATTTACTTCCATTAACAAAATGTGCACAGTCTTTTTATATTTAAACTTTTTGAGTCACCAGCTCCTACTGAGCATGTGCAAGAATAAGTGTGTATGCATTTGTGAATGGCTGATGGCTGTCACATGGTACGTGTATGCATTTGCGATTAGTTGATGGTTGTCACATGGTACGTGTATGCATTTGCGATTGGCTGATGGCTGTCACATGGTACGTGTATGCATTTGTGATTGGCTGATGGCTGTCACATGGTACAGGGGGAGTGGAAAAAGAAATAACTTTTAAAATTGTCAGAAAAAAAATCTACTACTCATTTGAAGTTCAGACTAAGTGCTATTGCATTGTCTTGTTATCTTGCATTTGTTGATTATGGAAATCTACAGTGTTGACTGGTCCTTTAAAGTAACTCTTAATTGTGTTCTAAAACAAACTGCAGCTAATCTAAAATTCAATGTAAGTGTTATTGCAATGTCTTTATTTTTGTTTAAATCTGCTATATTTAATTATCTTTTAAAAGTTAGTGTTCCTTTAATGGCACTATCTTCTGGGGGGCGGGGGGGAGACTAAATATGGAGTACATGCATCTCTGAAAAACACAGGCGGGGCAAAATATTTTATAAAGTTCTGCATTTATTAGCAAAGTAGAGAAAAGTGGGAGGGAAGCATTTTTCTAGTGACAATCCAATCCAATTTATATTCTAATTTTCCTACTGCATCTCAGTTGAAGACAAGTTAATATGTTGTACGCTAATGAATGCAAGAGGACCCTTAAATGTTCGACTGTATTGTAGAATGAGGTCTTTTTTATCACTTTTCGTTGTGTCTCACATTTTAGATATTCTGAAAGGAAAACAGAGAAAAAGAAATTAAGGGAGATATCAAAGAAAAGATCTTTAATTATTAAACCCAGAGAAGCAGTGCGAATGGGAATAAGGCAATGTCACTGATTCCTGAATGAAGGCTAATTACGTTTGATGTCTGTGCTTTCTTTGAAGAGCGGATAAAACAGCGATGAACTCTAATCACAAGGTTTCAAATTCTCGGAGGCACTAATGCTCTGTAAATATTGATTTGACTCTGAATGTAGATAGGTTTTGAATAAACCCCATAGCAATGTTAATTAGTATTAATGAAAGTTGTGTGTGTTTTTATTTATTCAGTCAAAACTTCCAATCATACAGCTTTTATAGGCATTAAAGCCGTAAAAGTAAGATTTGTTGCAGCTTCACATTAGCTGCTAGCAACTATAGTTTTGGTGGTGGTTACAGACTTACAATATGTAAACACAATTTATGAAGTTCAAAGAATTCAAATGGGCTACCTAGCTGAAGTATATGGGCAGGTATATTAATTTTACCTTCATTCTCTTCCAATTACTTTTAATTTGACCTACCCCTGTAGTGTTTGCATATCTGCTGCCACATACACCACCAAAGCACTGCATCTTATATGCCTAGAGTTAGGTAACTTGTTAGGATGCAAGAGATCAGGATCTCAAGCATGTGATGATTCAATATTCCAGTTCCAAATTCTTCCCTTAACCCCGCACCAACCTCACACATTTTGCTACCTGTTCAACGCCCCACCTCCTCAGGACCCACACAATTACACTCAAACTGTGCATTGACACAAAGTAGTTACATAAGCTGCAATGTCATATTTAGAGGGCAAATTTAGGCCTGCAGAGAATGTACTCTAACACAGATATAGATTCAACACACAAAGGGTCACAAAAGAAATACACCTGTACAAGAAAAAAAACAGGGGGAAAAACGCCTGTTTGGCCACAAAAATGGAAAAGTATGTGGCTGCTACAATCAATCAGCAGTCATAATCCTAGAGCCATTAATGTCATTAGTTAATGGGTATGTACAAGCACAAGGAATGCAGATAAATGCTGGTAAAGCGAAACTATTATGTACAGTATAACCACCAAAAAACATAATTTATGTAAGAACTTACCTGATAAATTCATTTCTTTCATATTGGCAAGAGTCCATGAGCTAGTGACGTATGGGATATACATTCCTACCAGGAGGGGCAAAGTTTCCCAAACCTCAAAATGCCTATAAATACACCCCTCACCACACCCACAATTCAGTTTAATGAATAGCCAAGAAGTGGGGTGATAAAGAAAGGAGTAAAAAGCATCAACAAAGAAATTTGGAAATAGTTGTGCTTTATACAAAAAAATCATAACCACCATAAAAAGGGTGGGCCTCATGGACTCTTGCTAATATGAAAGAAATAAATTTATCAGGTAAGTTCTTACATAAATTATGTTTTCTTTCATGTAATTAGCAACAGTCCATGAGCTAGTGACGTATGGGATAGCAATACCCAAGTAGTGGAACTCCACGCAAGAGTCACTAGAGAGGGAGGGATAAAAAATAAAAAACAGCCATTTCCGCTGAAAAAAAATAATCCACAACCCAAATCATCAATAAATTATAAGCAGAAGAATCAAATTGAAACAGCTGCCTGAAGAACTTTTCTACCAAAAACTGCTTCCGAAGAAGCAAATACATCAAAATGGTAGAATTGATTAAAAGTATGCAAAGAAGACGAAGTTGCTGCTTTGCAAATCTGATCAACTGAAGCTTCATTCTTAAAAGCCCAAGAAGTGGAAACTGATCTAGTAGAATGAGCTGTAATTCTCTGAGGCGGGGCTTTACCCAACTCCAAATAAGCTTGATGAATCAAAAGCTTTAACCAAGATGACAAAAACGGCAGAAGCCTTCTGACCTTTCCTGGAAACAGAAAAGATAGCAAATAGACTAGAAGTCTTCCTGAAATCTTTAGTAGCTTCAACATAATATTTCAGAGCTCTCACCACATCCAAAGAATGTAAAGATCTCTCCAAAGAATTCTTAGGATTAGGACACAAAGAATGGACAATAATTTCTCTATTAATGTTGTTAGAATTCACAACCTTAGGTAAGAATTTAAATTAAGTCCGCAAAACTGCCTTATCCTGATGAAAAAATAGAAAAGGAGATTCACAAGAGAGAGCAGATAATTAAGAAACTCTTCAAGCAGAAGAGATGACCAAAAGAAACAACACTTCCCAAGAAAATAGTTTAATGTCCAAAGAATGCATAGGCTCAAATGGAGGAGCCTGTAAAGCCTTCAAAACCAAATTAAGACTCCATGGAGGAGAGATTGATTAAATGACAGGCCTGATATGAACCAAAGCCTTAACAAAACAGTGAATATCAGGAAGTTTAGCAATTCTTCTGTGGAATAAAACAGAAAGAGCAGAGATCTGTCCTTTCAAGGAACTTGCAGACAAACCTTTATCCAAACCATCCTGAAGAAACTGTAAAATTCTAGGAATTCAAAAAAAATTCCAAGAAAATTTATAAGAAGAACACCATGAAATGTAAGTCTTCCAAACTTAATAAATCTTTCTAGAAACAGATTTACGAGCCTGTAACATAGTATTAATCACTGAGTCAGAGAAACCTCTATGACTAAGCACTAAGCGTTCAATTTCCATACCTTCAAATTTAATGATTTGAGATCCTGATGGAAAAATGGGCCTTGAGATAGATGGTCTGGCCTTAAGGGAAGTGGCCAAGGTTGGCAACTGGACATCCAAACAATATCCACATACCAAAACCTGTGACGCCATGCTGGAGCCACCAGCAGCACGAACGATTGCTCCATGATGATTTTCGAGATCACTCTTGGAAGAAGAACTAGAGGCGGGAAAATATAAGCAGGTTGATAACACAAAGGAAGTGTCAATGCATCCACTGCTTCCGCCTCAGGATCCCTGGACCTGGACAAGTTTCTTGTTTAGATGAGATGCCATCAGATCTATTTCTGGAAGCCCCCACATCTGAACAATTTGAGAAAACATCTGGGTGGAGAGACCATTCTTCCCAGGTGTAAAGTCTGACGACAGATAATCTGCTTCCAAATTGTCTATACCTGGGATATGAACTGCAGAAATTAGACAAGAGCTGGATTCCCCCCAAACAAGTATCCAGGATACTTCTTTCCTAGCTTGAGTACTGTGAGTCCCACCCTGATGATGGACATATGCCACAGTTGTGACATTGTCTGTCTGAAAACAAATGAACGGTTCTCTCTTCAACAGAAGCCAAAACTGAAGAGCCCTGAGAATCGCACAGAGTTTCAAAATATTGATTGGTAATCTCGCCTCTTGAGATTTCCAAACTCCTTGCGCTGTCAGAGATCCCCAAACAGCTCCCCAACCTGAAAGACTTGCATCTGTTGTGATCACAGTCCAGAATCTCAGGAACTGATAGTGATCCGGATTAATCGGAATATGAACATATGCATCCTGTAAGTCTATTGTGGACATGTAATGCCCTTGCTGAACAAAAGGCAGAATAGTCCTTTATAGTCACCATTTTGAAAGTTGGTACTCTTACATATCGATTCAAAATCTTTAGATCCAGAACTGGTCTGAATGAATTTTCTTTCTTTGGGACAATGAATAGATTTGAATAAAAACCCAGACCCTGTTCCTGAAAGGGAACTGGCATGATTACCCCTGATAACTCCAGGTCTGAAACACACTTCAGGAAAGCCTGAGCCTTTCCTGGGTTCGCTGGAATGCGTGAGAGAAATTTTTTTTCCTCACAGGCGGTCTTACTCTGAAACCTATTCTGTACCCCTGAGAGACAATACTCTGAATTCAATGATTTTGGACTGAATTGATCCAAACATCTTTGAAAATATTTAATTTGCCCCCTACCAGCTGAGCTGGGGGCTAGCTCCTGCTGGCCACAGCGTGATTGGCTGTGCACGGGCAGGGGGACGGGATTGCACGCAAGCGCAAAATTTCGCTCGTGTGCAATGGCGAATACCTGCGGGTAATTTCGCCCAGCCACAGGCGAGCTGAGGCATACAGGGGCGAGTATACGCGCCCCTGTCCACCTCAGCTTTAATAAATCTAGCCCAATTATTAGTGTAACTGTGTGTAGGAATGCAGAATGCTCCTCCCCTTGGAGACTGATAGTGGGAGCTAAGACTTTTTTGCATTGGTTGAATTCGTAAATCATAACCAGGGCGTTGTCTTTGACAAGACAAAGAGATTTTGGTTTAAGTATGCAACAGAAAGACTTTTTAGGCAGAACTGCCCTGGGGACCAAACCACTAAACATCTGGAATGGCAGCTCTCCACATATCTAAAGGAACTTGGTAATAAGTAAGATATTGTGTTTCTATTTTTTATGTCCCCTATTCTTTTTAAAGAACTTTAGCTTTGGAATTGTATGTTATTTTGAATGTCTTTATAATTTTGCACTGTGTAACCTGTATTGATATTTTTGCTATTAAACACATAGAAAATCTCATTCTGTCTTTTGGGCTCTAATATCCGAATTCACACTCCTGTTGAGACAAGGTTAAAGGCATGTTACCTAATTATTAAATAGTGTGAGTTTTTAGGGGTTCCCCAAAACTCCCCTTTAATTTAAAAGTTTTGGTGGTAGCAGCAGGGAAATTGTTAACTAGAGCAGTGTGGACAAGATTTGAGGGATAATGTGGTGCCTCTTTTAAGGTCCTTTTGCAGAGTTGCAAGGATAAGCGAACCAGAGCTGTGTGCCATTAATACCTTCATGCCCACACCCCTCTATTGGGACGCTGAGAAGGTTTGATTCGTCACAAACTGGCTGGCAGCGGTGGGGATATTTTAGAGTTTTTTAGTGCTATTTTTATAGCACTAAAAGAAATTACATGTTTTTGTGTAATTTCCCAAAGACAGAACTCAGTGCCTAATTACAGAGACAGTGCAAAGTTGCAGTGCAAAGAAGCAGTTCTTTTTTCCCTTCCTCTGGTTGTTTGTTGCTACGCTCAGTATGGAAGAATATAGGAGAATGCCTGAATGGTCTCTGCAGTTTCTTTGCAAGAAAAGAGGAATTACTATTCTTGACAAAGGGAAAGAACAGCTGATACTGAAATTGCTGGAGGCAGAGGGCCTCACAACAGAGTTTGAAAAAGTCACAGAAAGGGTTACTGTGGAAGCTGTAACTCAAGACCTGGTACCCAACACTGTTAACCCTCCTGTAGCCCAAGGACTGTTACTTGGTGCTGTTAACCCTGTAAGTGTCATGGAGTCTGAGCTACAGGCAGCACTCAGATACTTGGGAAATGTTGAACCAAAAAAAAGAATGGAACTGATCCTCAAGTATCAAGAGGAGAAGGGAAGAAGAGAAGCTGCTGAGAGAAAAAGAGAGCACGAAATAGCTATAAGGGATACCCAGCGGAGACATGTGCTAGAGGTTTTTAAGTTTACCATAACCGAGGCACCTCTCCTATACCCAAAATTTTTGCAATATATTTGCCAGACAGTGAGCCCGTTGGTCAGATGAGTGCTCCTGGGAATGGAACCTGATTCAGCAGCAGGGGCTACAGACAGCACTAACAACAAAGCCCCAGTAGCCAAGTGTTCCACTGTGCAAGCTGTATCACCTCCCTGGAGGGAGGGAGGGAATGTGCCAGCAACTGACAACCGATTCTACAGAAGTACCTTCCCATGGTACATCTCCCATCAAGGGGGCAGAAGTTGCATTGGGCAAGGGGGATACCCGCCCATGCATTTGGTGCCATGAGTTTGGGCACTTGAGTTTTGCCTGCCTCACCAAGGAGAAACCTCAACACGCAGTCTGGGGTGGGAATACCACAGGGAAACTTGCAGCAGCTTTGTTTGTGGGTGGGTCAGCAGGTAATCTGCAGAGTGTCACAGAGGGAGACTCTGTGACCATGAGACTTCAGGACACTGGGGCTGGATATCGCTTGGTGCGCCCTGAAGTGGCAGAGGATATTATCCCAGGAGAGACTGTGGATAATGAAGAAGTTTACGGGACGTGTCCTGCGGCATGTGTGCCCCTGGATTGGGGTTTGGGAAAAGGTTTGCAGGAGGTGGGGATTTCTGCGGATATCCCTGTTTTGCTGGGGGATGATATGGGCCGGATGCTTTGTCAGTACGCCCCAGAAGACAACACCTGCAACCTGGAAGGGCCAGTAGAGGGCTCTGCACCAACTGAGGTACTATGTGAAACTTTGGGGGACCCAGAGGGGATGCTGGGGATGGACACATCGCTAGCTGCACCAGAGCTGGAGGTATCCCACCAAAGGATAAAGGATGATTCCCTTGAACATGATTGCTGGGAGGGGGGCTGAGGGTTAATGCAGCTCTGCCTTTGTGTACACCAGTAATGTCTTGATCTGATGAAGAGGGATGTATTGAAAATGTTTGTGACAATGTTACTTCTATTGAACCTCGGCGGTGGGAGGGAGAGCCTAGGGAGGGATGTATTGAAAATGTTTGCAACAATGTTGCTGCTATTGAACCTGGGCGCTGGGAGGGAGAGCCTAGGGTTAATGATGATATATCTGAACCTATACCAGTACTGTATTGTGCCAGTGAAAAGGGTTATACTGCCATTGATTGTGACAATGGGATGCCTGATGCAGGGTGTGGGAATGTGAGAGCAACAGTGCTGGGCAGAAGGGCAGACTAAGTGTGTATACCCTTCTGTGCTAGAACCAGCATTGCATATGCAAGGAGGAGTGAATGGCATGGCTGGTGTAGGGATCAGAGTACATCCTGCCCTGTTACAGAGAGTAAAACAAGATGGGACCCTGGGTGTGGCTGTGGACCTCCCCTACAGGAATGGCAGATGTGAAGAAGAGGGGGAGGGAGATGTAGCTGCAGTGACTAATGAACTGGCTACTCCTACAGAGCATACTGGGTAGATGTGAACAGTGAGTATCTGGCCTAAGCATAGCAAGAATTTATCTTAGTCCCTTAGTGAGTTACCTTAGTGAGTTACCCTGAGGGAGTGCTAGATCCCTTTATGAGTGAGAGTGAGTGTGTGATATCCTACAAGGAAATGTCCTCCACAAGAGAAATAGTGTCAGTTGATGCAAATTGTTACAGGGGGCAAATGAATGCAGAGAGAGTGTGCAGAAAGGGCAGATCTGGTCTTATGAACGAGGAAAGACTAGGATTTAGGTTGACATAGGGGGATCAGCGTGGGCTGACCCCCTATTTACACCATTTTAAAAGGGGAGGTGTCATGATACAATCATGTGGAGTAGTTGATACCTGGATTGGTTACCCCGCAGAGGTGGTATTGTGTTCTCAGCTAGAAAAAAGGTTAATGTGAATTGCTTTTTCCTGTGTGGGTGAAAATTGCTTTCAGAAAAGCTGTAAGCTGAAACCCCCCTCCTTAGTAATGTAACTGTGTGTAGGAATGCAGGATGCTCCTCCCCTTGGAGACTGGTGGTGGGAGCTAAGACTTTTTTGCATTGGTTGAACTCGTAAATCATAACCAGGGCGTTGTCTTTTACAAGACAAAGAGATTTTGGTTTAAGTATGCAACAGAAAGACTTTTTATGCAGAACTGCCCTGGGGACCAAACCACTAAACATCTGGAATGGCAGCTCTCCACATATCTAAAGGAACTTGGTAATAAGTAAGATATTGTGTTTCTATTTTTTATGTCCCCTATTCTTTTTAAAGAACTGTAGCTTTGCAATTGTATGTTATTTTGAATGTCTTTATAATTTTGCACTGTGTAACCTGTATTGAAATTTTTGTTTTTAAACACAAAGAAAATCTCATTCTGTCTTTTGGGCTCTAATATCCGAATTCACACTCCTGCTGAGACAAGGTTAAAGGCATGTTACCTAATTATTAAATAGTGTGAGTTTTTAGGGGTTCCCCACAACTCCCCTTTAATTTAAAAGTTTTGGTGGTGGCAGCAGGGGAATTGTTAATTAGAGCAGTGTGGAAAAGATTTAAGTGCTAATGTGGTGTCTCTTAAGGTCCTTTTTGCAGAGTTGCAAGGATAAGGGAACCAGAGCTGTGTGCCATTAACCCTTTCATGCCCACACCCCTCTATTGTGACGCTGAGAAGGTTTGATTCATCACAAATTCTTTTAAATTTAAAGGTATATCTTGTGCATTAGATGTTGAGGGAACAGCAACAGGTAATGAACTACTACTGATGGAAACATTTTCTGCATGTAAAAGTTTATCCTGACAACTATTACAAACCACAGCTGGAGGTATAATCTCCACAAGTTTACAACAAATGCACTTAGCTTTGGTAGAACCGTTTTCAGGCAGCAGGAATCCAGCAGTAAATTCTGAGCCAGGATCAGATTGAGACATCTTGCAAATGTTTCAGGAATGGGAAAAAAATGCAAACAGCATAGCCCTCTGACATAGAAAAAGGCCAGAGGCAAAAGGAATGAGGTATTAAATAATGAAAATATTTGGCGCCAAGCATGATGCACAACAAGCAGAAAAAAAAAAATTTTGGAGCCAAAAACGTCCGGAAACGAAACACTTGCGTCATAGATGACGCAAACCTTGTGAAGGACTCGGCGTCAAAGACGGCAGAAATGACGAATTTGCGTCAAAGAACGTAACTTCTCGCCAAAAAAATCTCACACCAAAAATTAAGCAATAAATTTTGGCATTTTGCGCCCTCGCGAGCCTAATTCTGCCCGCAAATTTAAAAGACAGTCAATTGCAAAAGAGACTATACCCCAGGTAAGAAATAATCTTTCATAAAAAAAGCATTTCCCAGATATGAAACTGACAGTCTGCAAAATAGGAAATATACTGAAAACCTGAATCATGGCAAATATAAGTACAATACATATATTTAGAACTTTATATAAATACATTAAGTGCCAAACCATAGCTGAGAGTGTCTTAAGTAATGAAAACATACTTACCAAAAGACACCCATCCACATATAGCAGATAGCCAAACCAGTACCAGTAGAGGTAATGGAATATGAGAGTATATTGTCGATCTGAAAAGGGAGGTAGGAGATGAATCTCTACGACCGATAACAGAGAACCTATGAAATAGACCCCCGTGAGGAAAACCATTGCATTCAATAGGTGATACTCCCTTCACATCCCTCTGACATTCACTGTACTCTGAGAGGAATCGGGCTTCAAAAAATGCTGAGAAGCACATATCAACGTAGAAATCTTAGCACAAACTTACTTCACCACAAAGTTTGTAAAACTGAATTGTGGGTGTGGTGAGGGGTGTATTTATAGGCATTTTGAGGTTTGGGAAACTTTGCCCCTCCTGGTAGGATTGTATATCCCATACGTCACTAGCTCATGGACTCTTGCTAATATGAAAAAGCCATTTATAGGTGGTGCCTAGTAAGAAGTTGGAGGGTTGAGAATTAAAACTTTTAAAAATTCTAGCACCTAGAACAACTTAACTTTTCTCTGAAACAATAGAGAAATCTGTATTTTGTAAGCAACCAAGGCATACTGAGTTTTGTTCATATACTTGCAGTGGTATTTATATTCAATAGCAAAGGCACATGCATACAAGCCGAAGAACGAGACTGTTACAGCGAGAAGTCGTCCAGCTGATATAGTAGGCAGATATTTATTGACAAATAAGTCTGTTATTTCCAACTGGCTCTTGACAAGGTTATCCAAGTGCTATGACTGCAAAGCAATTGGAGACTCATTTCGCAGGGATGACTTGTCATGGCTGCATTTCATTTTTACTTTAAAACTAATGTATGTGATTATATCTGGGTTCCTAAGCAAATGTAATGGAGTACCTGTAAGCAGCCATGCAGCAAGTGTCCATCACTTTTCTCTGAATACAGAGCTATTAAAATCACAACGTCTTTACGATAATATGGCAAACTATACCCTGCCAACCAGAACAGTTATAGTCTGAATTACTTTGTCCTCAAACTACCAGGTCACGAGCTGCAAGAAAAGTAGTTTAATAATATTAGGATAAGAGCTAAATGTGTATTTACAGACAAGACTACATAGCACAATAATAAAATATATTTTATTTCTCTATTGTGATCATCTAATGAAGAGTTTCTAACCAATTGTAGTTTCAAGTAAAAAATGGAATATGAACAAAATTAGAAGTGTTAATTAAAAGGGACATTAAAGCAGTTTTTGTTTTGCATCTAAAAGACAATATTTCAAAAAAAGGTGTTTTCTTATGTTTGCTTTTATTAAAAGAGATTTTCCTGTACTGAATGGGGGAATAAAATCTTGTGCTACTGTGGCATGTGACTGTCCACCAATATAATTGATTTTAATTTTGAATTTATTAAGCTACTTTATAATTAAAAAATATTACATGTTCATACTACTGTGAATGTTTCCGTCCTCCATTTTTAAATTTCCTTTAGCTTAATAAACAATTTATGAAATAAATATCAACACTAAATACAGTACTATAAAATAGGAGTTAACCTTTATCATGCACAAATATTTTAATATGTTTAAAGGGACACTCAAGTCAAAATTAAACTTTCATGATTCAGATACAGCAGGTAATTTGAAACAACTTTCCAATTTACTTCTATTAAAAAATGTGCACGGTCCTTTTATATTTACATTTTTTTTCAGTCACCAGCTCCTACTGAGCATGTGCAAGAATTCACAGAATATATGTATATGCATTTGTGATTGGCTGATGGATGTCACATGATACAGGAGGAGTAAAAATTGACCTGTTAGTGTTTAATAACTTGTATTGGTTTAGTGGTTTTTACCATATAATTATATTTAGTTAGTATTACATTTAAAAAGGTACAGTGAGTGCATGCCTTTGAGATTATTGACTAGTTCTGCCTGCGCCCTGCTAGTTGTTTTGAAAGTGAGTGCGCGCTTTTACATGATGCATCGGGAGGGAAAATTTGACTAACAAACTTACCAGAAAAATATTCCACTGCTCATTTCAAATTCAAAGTCAGTCATATTGCATTGTCTTTATATTGCAGTTTGTCACGCATTAAATTCCACAGTATTTAGTATTAGTATGAAACATCTAGCATTATATTATAAAGCTGTTTGTCTCCCAACATACTAAACTGAAATCCAGACGTGATGAGAACTAGGAACCTCATTACCGTGAGCATTACTAACAGCAAATACATTTTATTTACAAAAAATATATTAATGTTTTGACATTTGCCATTGTCAAGTGTTTTTGGCTGCGCTAGACAATCATCCTGCATAAATAAATAGGGAAACTGTAAGAAAGAATGGGCAAAGATCAAAAGATTAATCACAATATTATAATACCACTATTTGCAGACCTTATGCAATTTAAAAAGGATATGAAATCCAAAATGTTTCTTTCATGATTCAGATAGAGCATGTCATTTTAAATAACTTTCTACTTTACTTGGATCATTTCTCTTTATTCTCTTTTTATCTTTTGTTGAAAAGCAGGGATGTATGCTTAGGAGCCTGCCCACTTCTGGAGCACTATATAGCAGCTGTTTTGCAAGAATGTTGTCCATTTTCAAGAGCACTAGATTACAGCACTATTTCCTACCATGCAGTGCTCCAGATGACTACCTAGGTATCTCTTCAGCAAAGAATATCATGGGAATGTAGCAAATTTGATAATAGAAGTAAATTGTAAACTTTTTTTTAAATTGCATGCTCTGTCTGAATCACAAAAGAAAATGTTTGGGTTTCGTATCCTTTTGAAACAAAATAAATATGCACTATAATACAGATGTAGCAACAGTATAGCTACCCACTCATGTACAATTTATAAACTATAATTATATAGCCAGAAATGCAATTAAATACCAAACACGTATTCAAAAAGCGTAAAGTATGTAAAAGGGAGTGTATAGTCATAAACCAGCATCCTACAAAATATCTAAAACAAATCCACTCAAAAAAGTAGGAATATAGAAGAGACTGTTCATACAGGAAGCATATGCCAAGCAATAGTATAGAAGGCTTTATTTTTTACAAAACTGTTTAAAGATCTTTAAGATACTATTGAACAAAATAAGTGTGTGTTGCACAATCTTCAATACAAAAACAAACAAAAAAGATTAAAGGGACATTAAACCCAAACTTTTTATTTCATGATTCAGACAGAGAATACAATTTTAAACAACATTCCAATTTATTTCTATTATCTAATTTGATTCATTCTTTAGATATCCTTTGTTAAAGAAATAACAATGCACATTTAGCATCTATGTGCAGCCACCAATCAGAAGCTATTGAGCCTATCTGGGTATGCTTTTCAGGAAATATCAAGAGAATGAAGCAAATTAGATAACAAGTAAATTAGAAAGTTGTTTAAAATTGTATTCTCTATTTGAATCATGAAAGAAAAAATTTGGCTTTAATGTCACTTTAAGTAACCGTATGTAGACTGTAGAACAGTTTCGAACACTGAGCACACTAAGGGACAACAACATTTTATTCTGTAATCTTTCAATAGATTAACATGGCAGCAAAGTCTGAATGTTATTAGAACACATGAACACCCTGTTGCTGCAATTATTTTCCAATTGTCAAACTCCACCCAACACAGGAATTTGCTTCTAAACAACAAACATGTATAGAATTCCAATTGGAGTTTATATGCATCTACGCTTAGCAAACTAAAATCTGAAGCCCTGCGGTAGGAATTAACTTTTACAAAGCAGAAAATTAAATGGAGCTGTCAATATTCAGATAAACCTTAGTTCTTAGAGATTTTCTGGCACGTTGGATTAAAAAAATAAAAAAAAGGCCAAAGTAACAAACAATAAAAAATAAAAAAAAAGTTACAAAAATAATAGCTTTTGTTTTTGAGATTGATAAATCCCATAAATCAGTAGTCCATGAAAGTCACTTAACTCCTATTTTTTTATAGATTACTCTGCATATATCTACGTAAAGGCCTTGTCTAAATACAGCTTACTATGCAAATTTGTAAAACCCTTTTGTAAAAAATGATTCAGTACCATTCTAAAGCAAAACTGAGGGAAGCGCTTCAAAACCAGTCAACATAAGGCAAGGAGGAGACAGCTCACTGAGCTTTGTTGGAAGTCAGAATTTCAGAAACAGTAAAAAATAAAACATTTCTATAATTTAGTGTTATATTTTATAAGACCAGGTTTATATTTCTTTTATCTGCTACCATATGTAGGTTCCACCCTTCAGCAAAAGATCCACTCAAGATTTGAGGTTTATTGATTTCTAACTAAGACCAGAATTCCAAATACATCTATTTCCCTGGCTGTTGATAAAAGGACATATTGAGGATCATAGCTAAGATAGCATAATAAACAAGCTTAACATCTCCGTAGAAGACAGAGTAACAATGAGAATTTTCAGGACACGGGAAATCAAATCAATTCAAAATCAATCAATTCTCTCAGCATCTAATTTCATGTGTATGCTAAGCCTATATCTCCCATTTCACACCTTGCTAGCAAATATGCAGGTTACATATAGATTTACAGAAACCGAGGACTGAAGGTCTTTGTTCTACTCAAAATTTAATCTATGGATTCCAGCTTTTACATATAGGGGCCCCATTGGATTTTTTTCCCCACTGACAAAGCTGGAAAATATATTTTATTACTTTTTAAAGAAATGTAATTTATCAAAAACCATTACATCCCTTTACGTTCATAACGATGTAAGGCAAGAGGAGATTCTAGATAAGTAGGTCAATGGCTACCCATCCAAACAAACTGTTGAAAAAGAAACTCCTCCTCTCAGCCAATTTTATCTCCCTCTATTATTATTTAGCCCAACGACGACAGAAAGTAGAGTAGGAAAGTGAGACAATCACAGAATGAACGAGAGGATCTTGCTAGGAAGAGTGGCTGTTACATGTGAATGCTTTACATGAATGCCCCAAAGAAGCCTTGTGGCAGGCTACCCAAATATGCTGCAACAATCAAATAGAAATAAGCAGTAAGAAAATAAAGTATATTCTATGGTGCCTAATATGCAAGGGAATAAAATTGGATCAAAGTCATCAGTAAAGCAATGGGAAAGCAAAGCCTTCTGGAGTACAGAGACTCCTCTACAAGACAAAGCACTAGGTCTTGTGGCAGGGTTTAGTAGTTTTCATTTTTAATCTGATCCTAGGGCTAGATTTATTAAGCCCTTCTCTCAAGAACTTGCTCGCCGTCATTTATCAAGCAGCGGTCACCAGACCGCTGCTTCCTTAGTCTCTTCGTCACCTCTAATCTGGCGAAATTCAAACTCCTCGGTCTAGTCAGACCGAGGAGATTGACAGTTCCTGCCCGCGCGGGCAGGAGCTGTCAATCTCCTCGGTCTCGTGTGCAATGCTGAATACCTGGGGGTATTTTCACCCTGCCACAGACGAGCTGAGGCGTACAGGGGAGCGTATACGCGCCCCTGTACGCCTCAGCTTTAATAAATCTAGCCCTAGGTCTTGTGGCAGGGTTTAGCAGTTTTCATTTTTTATCTGATCACATTTACAGCTGTAAGAAGACATCTCTGTTATTTGAAGGGATTAAAGTGATGAAAATGTTCTAACCAGCCTCTAAGCTTGATGTAAAGGACCAGTAAATACAGTAGATTTGCATAATGAACAAATGCATGATAAGACAATGCAATAGCACTAAGGGGGTGATTTATCAAGCTGAGGTGGACAGGGGCGCACATACGCGCCCCTGTCCGCCTCTGGTGGGCTGAATTCCCCTAGTGGAATTCAACATTGCACACAAGCGCTATTTTGCGCTTGCACGCAATCCCGCTCCCTGCCCTCCCACCCACAGCCAATCATGCGTGGGCAGGAGCTGTCAATCTCCCCGGTCGGACTAGACCGGGTAGATTGAAACCTAAGAGGTGGCGAAAGGGTAGAAAAGCAGCAGTATAAAGACCGCTGCTTGTTAAATACTCTTGTGAGAACCTACAGTCGTAGGCAGGCAAAGAGGTTGATAATTGAACCCCTTAATCTGAACTTCAAAATGAGTAGTAGATCTTTTCTGAAATTTTTTAAAGTTATGTATATTTCTACTCCTCCTGTATCATGTGACATCCATCAGTCAATCACAAATGATTATACGTATATTCTGTGAGTTCTTGCACATGCTCATTAGGAGCAGGTGACTCAAAAAGAGTAAATATAAAAAGACTGGGCACACTGGGAAGTAAATTGGAAAGTTGTTTAAAATTGCCGCTCTATCTGAAACATGACAGTTTCATTTTGATTTGAGTGTCCCTTTAAGGTGGTCAAGCCTGGATCTAAATCGAGAGAGAAATGTTCCACTGAAGGATTTATCTTCAACAAAAGCAAAAATAATACAGGAAGCTAGCAGGTAGATATTACACACAACATGTTTGTCCAACGAAAATCCCCAATGTGACATTTTGTGATTTTGAACTCTTCCATCACTTCTCCATGCCACACAGTACTGCATTTCTCCTCAGTACATTATTAATTACAGTTAACCCAGAGCAAAATCACAGCACAAATAATTCTTGGGCTACGAGTATTTGTCTAAAGAAATAATTCTCATTTGAAGCTTCTACCTAAAGATGTATATTTTTATTTGAATGCACAAATATTCACCAGTCCTACAAAAGGAAGACTGATCTTAATTTCACATTTAAAAAAAGGTTGAACAACCCCAGTGTAAATAACAAAACAAAGAAGTATAAGGAAAAAACAGAAATCGCTGTAAACACAAAATAGAAAAAAAAAAAAGTGAGAACTGAACTGTATGAACTATGGCCTCTCATTATTGGTTTATTCTCAGAAATAACCACATTGGGTGAAAAGGGCACTCTGGAAACAAAGAAATATCATAGAGCTCAGACAAATTACCAAAGCATAGGAAGATCACTCACAAGATGCAGCACAGATAAGGATCTATGATTAGTTGCTATATCTCAATGAATAAGGTCAGACATAGCTTTAGGTTACCTTTTCATTTATTAGCATTTGTCTGTAAGGCAACAACTCTGCAGAAAAATAAATTGTAGGACAATTGAAGAGTTGTAAAAATGTATATTAATAAAGTTATTTTAATGTAACATTTTATGTTATTTATAAATGTTACTTAAAGGGACAGTAAACACCTTGTGAATACAAGGACTTTCTGTTGTGGCGCTAAAGAATAAAGTCAGGTCTAAACGTTTTTAAACAAATCTTTTTTACTGCAATTTGTTTTCAGGAGCAAAACTCTACCTACCATTTACCTTATTTAGAGAGGAGCCAATCTGGGCTTTAGTCCACAGACCACAAGGATAGTCAGTCATAAAATTAGTATAACATCCATGGTTTTGCAGTTGTTATGTGATAAAGCCAATAAGGGATACATGTGTAGCAGGGTTAGCATCGAGAAAATCAACTACAGGTGATCCAGTATTTTTGTAGAGAACAACTAGCAACCCTACCAAATTCCATTACTGCATTTAAAGGGACATTGTACACTAGATTTGTCTTTGCATAACTGTTTTGTATAGCCCATCTGGGAGTGTTTTTGTAACAATGTATAGTTTTGCATATTTTAAAACCATTGTGCTGATTTTCAGACTCCTTACCAAGCCCCAAAGTTTTAGAGGTATACATACTTCAGGCTGCTTCTGTTTGTTTAATGGGTCTTTTCATATGCAGGGGAGGATCTGCTCTCAGCCCCTTTCAGTGGGTGTCTCAGCCCAATCTCATCAACAGTGCTAAATTGGGAGCTTCTAAGTAAGTTTTTAAAATGTTTTGTACAGGATTTTTATATCAGTATCTGTGCATATTATCCTTTATAGTTGTGTATTACATGCAGTTAAATGAAACGGTGTATAATGCCGCTTTAAGTAAGAGGCATAACATAGCATGCAGCTTTAAACTTCTATTTCTATTCAATTGTTTGTGACGTGGAATTAAAGAGACATGAAACTCAAAATTAAACATGCATGGTAACTTCAGACACAGCATGTCATTAAGAGGTTTTACATTTAACTACCGTTATCAAATTTACTTTATTCTATGCTAAGGACATAAAACCCATGTTTTTTATTCAGAATGGATAGAACATACGTTTTTAAACAACTTTCCAATTTACATCTCTTATCAATTTGCTTTATTCTCTTGTTATCCTTGGTTAAAGCAGAAGAAATGCACTACTGGGAGCTAGCTGAACACAGGTAAACCAATCACAACAGTCATATACATGCAGCCACCAATCAGTAGCTAGCTCCCAGTAGGGCATGGCTGGTCCTGAGCCTACCTAGGTATGACTTTCAACAAAGGATACAAACAGAAGGAAGCAAATTAGATAACAGAAGGAAATTGAAAAGCTGTTTAAAATTGTATGCTCCACCTGAATTATGAAATAACTTTTTGGGAGTTTCATGTTCCTTTACCAGGAGCTTAACAGTTCTATGCACGCAGTAGTTCAATAATAAAACATGTAAATGTATATTTCGTGCGACACTTATGTCCCTTTAAACATATTTCAGTATGAAGATATCTGCTGCATGTAATGTAGCTATGCTGGTTCTGCAAACATACAAAACTGGCTGTAGTATGATATTGTGTTCCCTTTGAGACTGGCTTGCTGCTAAAAAGAATGTGAAGCAATGCACTAAAGCTATATATTGCAGACGTATTGCTGCAATTGGCTGTGCAGCACATTTTTATTTTAGTCAGTGATTTAAAAAAGGCTATTAAATCGGTGGCACAGATATGGACCTGACCTAGATAAAAATATAAGTTAACAAAAGTGCACACAATCATGCACTAAGGGAGATTAAACAGTTACTGGCTTAAATAGATGTTAACAGTAGGTGAAAAAGGGACAGACTAATCAATGTTGTGAGTTTCTGTTCTGTTGGACTTTGCAGCATGTGCTCCAGAATGAGGGGTGATTACTGGACTGTGGATGGAAGGCTGAAAATGAAACACAAATAGCTATTCCTGGCACTGGTAGAAGCGGCTAAACCCCTTCTGGAGATCACAGCAGTTAACAAGATTTTTATCAACTGGTTGCAGTCACCACCAGTGAACACTATTCAAAGCCAAGATTTTCTGTGCCAGGGCGATGCATAATACGGTATGGAGGACTTGGAAAATAAAAGGCTAATATGAGGCTTGAATGTCAGATGATTAAAGCATAATCTTTTAGGAACAATGAGTTTCAAATAACAAAAAATGCTAAAAAAAAATAAAAAAAAAAAAATATCTACACAGCAAAGATAATTATATTCAACTTTTATGCAATATGTTAATAAAGCAAAGCATTTCTCATGTAATGTTGTAAAGTGTCTAAAATCTGAAGATCAGTCTGACAATTTGTATTTTTAAACTATATTAGTTTTAAATATAAATATATATTTAAATATAAGTAAATATAAATAAATAAATATATAAATATAAGTGTAAAGTTTGATTTTCTATAAAGTAATTGACATTGCCATGTTGAAACCCAGGATTCACTTATCTTCTGCTAATTGGGGAAAGATAATGCTGGCTAGGATCCTACAGAATATTCTGAAACCTGCTCCTGCGACAAAGCTCTGGATTTGCACATATCTTTGTTACATGAATAAATCGGTCTATGAAAAGAGCAGAATGGAAGCATATTTGGAATTCGTTTATACAAATATCTAGTTTTAAATGCTTATTAAAACACTTGTTTTCTATGCAGTGCTTCATTGTTAATATCGACTATTCATCCATAACATAAGAATGGTGTCCTTTCCAGGTACTTGCTTCTGCCTAATAGATGATAGCGGTCAATTCAAATGCAGAATGGCATGCTCCTTTAAGACTCTGCCATGTATGGATTCAGGATTAACGGCATCCACCCTAAGCCACCGTCTGTGCTATACAGGGACTTCAGATAACTTGCTTTACAGCAGATAATACACATCACCATAATGTATGTTCCACTGGTTATGCCCCCCCCCCCGCCCCCCCGCTGCCTTGTTCCAAATGAGCCTGTTTGTCCAAATAATGTCAACCAGGGTGTCCTGACATGAGTGTCACAGCTCTGCGTTGCTGCACATAGTGAAGGATAAAGAGGTACTTACCTTCAAACATTAACAAAGATATGTAGTATGCATTTCCTATATATACATTTATTAGTTATTTTTACCCAGACAAATCAGGTTTTTGTATTTTAGCAAATCAAACCATAGCTTTACTATTGCAGAAATGAGAAAACAACAACAACCATACAGAATCCAAAAAGTATACATTTTAAAAACTACACAAAATTTAGATTTTACAAAAGAATAACTCATTTGAAAAAAGAATGCCTGCTCCTACCCCCTCACCGTGCCTGCTCCTACCCCCCTCGCCGTGCCTGCTCCTACCCCCCTCGCCGTGCCTGCTCCTACCCCCCTCGCCGTGCCTGCTCCTACCCCCCTCGCCGTGCCTGCTCCTACCCCCCTCGCCGTGCCTGCTCCTACCCCCCTCGCCGTGCCTGCTCCTACCCCCCTCGCCGTGCCTGCTCCTACCCCTGTGTCGCCCTCGCCGTGCCTGCTCCTACCCCTGTGTCGCCGTGCCTGCTCCTTACCCCCGTCGCCGTGCCTGCTCCTACCCCCGTCGCCGTGCCTGCTCCTACCCCCGTGTCGCCGTGCCTGCTCCTACCCCCGTGTCGCCGTGCCTGCTCCTACCCCCGTGTCGCCGTGCCTGCTCCTACCCCCGTGTCGCCGTGCCTGCTCCTACCCCCGTGTCGCCCTGCCTGCTCCTACCCCCGTGTCGCCCTGCCTGCTCCTACCCCCGTGTCGCCCTGCCTGCTCCTGCTCGTGTCGCCCTCGCCGTGCCTGCTCGTGTCGCCCTCGCCGTGCCTGCTCGTGTCGTCCTCGCCGTGCCTGCTCCTACCCCCGTCGCCGTGCCTGCTCCTACCCCCGTCGCCGTGCCTGCTCCTACCCCCGTCGCCCTCACCGTGCCTGCTCCTACCCCCGTCGCCCTCACCGTGCCTGCTCCTACCCCCGTCGCCCTCACCGTGCCTGCTCCTACCCCCGTCACCCTCACCGTGCCTGCTCCTACCCCCGTCACCCTCACCGTGCCTGCTCCTACCCCCGTCACCCTCACCGTGCCTGCTCCTACCCCCGTCACCCTCATCGTGCCTGCTCCTACCCCCGTCACCCTCACCTTGCCTGTTCTTACCCCCGTCACCTTCACCTTGCCTGCTCCTACCCCCGTCACCCTCACCTTGCCTGCTCCTACCCCCCCCGTCACCCTCACCTTGCCTGCTCCTACCCCCCCGTCACCCTCACCGTGCCTGCTCCTACCCCCGTCACCCTCACCGTGCCTGCTCCTACCCCCGTCACCCTCACCGTGCCTGCTCCTACCCCCGTCACCCTCACCCCTTGCCTGCTCCTACCCCCCCCCCCCGTCACCCTCACCTTGCCTGCTCCTACCCCCCCGTCACCCTCACCGTGCCTGCTCCTACCCCCCCGTCACCCTCACCGTGCCTGCTCCTACCCGTCACCCTCACCGTGCCTGCTCCTACCCCCGTCACCCTCACCTTGCCTGCTCCTACCCCTGTCACACTCACCTTGCAAAAAATTGAGGCTAGCAGTTGTGTCTAGGTGATCCATATTATTATGGCTAACTTGTCAGCTATGACCATGTGAAACACCTTATCTGAATATTGGTGCACAGAACTTTTAAAGAAGGGTCTTAAAGGGATAGGAAACCTCAATATTTTCTTTGATTATTTGGATAGAACATACAATTTTAAACAACTTTCCAATTTACTTCTATTATCAAATTTGCTTCATTCTCCTGTTATCCTGAAGGAACAACATTGCACTAAGGACAGCCAGCTGAAAACATATGGTTAGCCAATCGCAAGAGACAAATGTTTGCAGGCACCAATCAGCAGCTAGTTCCCACTAGTGTAGGATATGTGCGTATTCTTTTTCAACAAGGGATACCAAGAGAACAAAGCACATTTGAAAATAGAAGTGAATAAAAAAAGGGTCTTAAAATAACCTGCTCTATCTGAATCATGCAAGTTTAAAGGGACACTCAATCAAAATTAAACTTTCATTATTCAGATAGAGCATGCCATTTTAAACAACTTTCAAATTTACTTCAATTTAAAAAATGTGCACAGTCCTACTGAGCATGTGCAAGAATAAGTGTGTATGCATTTGTGAATGGCTGATGGCTGTCACATGGTACGTGTATGCATTTGCGATTAGCTGATGGTTGTCACATGGTACGTGTATGCATTTGCGATTAGCTGATGGTTGTCACATGGTACAGGGGGAGTGGAAAGAGAAATAACTTTTAAAATCGTCTGGAACTAAATATAATACTCATTTGAACTTCAGACTAAGTGCTATCGCATTGTCTTGTTCACTTGCATTTGTTGATTATGCAAATCTTCTTTGTTGACTAGTCCTTTAATTTTGATCTTCTTATCCCTTTAAGATCTATTTCTTTGGTGAGAGGATGATCAGGGTTTCTTTAAAGTCACCAAGTCCCCAAACGAGAACCAATGCAGTGAGGTTTTCAAAAGGAACATGAAACCCAATTTTTGTTTCTTTCATGATTGAGAGAGCACGCAATTTTAAATAACATTTCAATGTATTTCTATTATCTAATTTGTTTCTTTGTGTCCTTTCTTGAAAAAAAATACACCTAGATAGGCTCAGAAGGTGCCAATTGGTGGTTGCAAATATATGCCTTTAAGCCAACTCCCAGTAGTGCAATACTGCTCCTTCAACAAAAGATACCAAGAGAATTAAGCAAAATAGATAATAGAAGTCAATTGGAAAGTTGTATGTTCTATCTGAATCATGAAATTATTAATTTTTTTTGGGTTCCATGTCCCTTAATTCTTATGAAAAACATCTTGTATCATGCTTGCTTATTTTTCAGGTAAATGTAGTTGCTATGGCCTCTGATTGTGCCTTGTTCATATGTTATTTAAAAGAGGGGGTCACTTGCCCAATTAAGTGTTTATATGGGGGAGTAGTGTCAGTTTTCGCACAGAGACAGACACCATGACCAGCACCAAAAACCCTTTTCCTTATAACATGTTCCTTTACGGTAAACACTTATTTGCTTCTGCACTATATTAAAATGTAGTATGGAGTGCTGGTGTCAAAGTAAGCACACAATGGCTGTGGAAAAGGAAATTTATGCTTACACAATATGACGAGTCCACGGATTACATCCTTACTTATGGGATACAATACCAAAGCAATAGGACACGGATGAAAGGGAGGGACAAGACAAACCTAAACGGAAGGCACAACTGCTTGAAGAACCTTTCTCCCAAAAACAGCCTCAGACGAGGCAAAAGTATCAAATTTGTAAAGTTTGGAAAAAGTATGAAGAGACGACCAAGTTGCAGCCTTGCAAATCTGTTCAAAAGAAGCATCATTTTTAAATGCCCATGAGGAAGCCACAGCCCTAGTAGAATGAGCCGTAATTCTTTCAGAAGGCTGCTGTCCAGCAGTCTCATATGCGAAACGGATGATACTCTTCAGCCAAAAAGAAAGAGAGGTAGCCGTAGCTTTCTGGCACCTATGTTTTCCAGAAAAAAACAACAAATAATGAAGATGATTGACGAAAATCTTTAGTCGCCTGCAAGTAAAACTTCAGGACACGGACCACGTCCAAGTTATGTAACAGACGCTCCTTCTTAGGAGGAGGATTAGGACACAAGGAAGGAACAACAATTTCCTGATTAATATTCTTATTAGAAACAACCTTAGGAAGGAATCCAGGTTTGGTACTTAAGACCACCTTATCAGAATGGAAAATAAGATAAGGAGAATCACATTGTAAAGCTGAAAGCTCAGAAACTCTGCGAGCAGAAGAAATAGCAACCAAAAATAAAACTTTCAAAGATAATAACTTAATATCTATGGAATGCATAGGTTCAAACGGAACCCCTTGAAGAACATTAAGAGCTAAATTCAAACTCCAAGGAGGAGCAATTGGTCTAAACACAGGCCTGATTCTAGTCAGAGCCTGACAAAAAGATTGAACATCTGCCAGACGTTTGTGTAGCAAAATAGACAAAGCAGAAATCTGTCCCTTTAAGGAACTTGCTGACAACCCTTTCTCCAATCCTTCTTGGAGAAATGATAAAATCCTGGGAATCCTAACCCTACTCCATGAGTAGCCCTTGGATTCGCACCAATAAAGATATTTACACCATATCTTATGGCAATTTTTTCTAGTAACAGGCTTACGTGCTTGAATCAAGGTATCAATGATCGAATCAGAGAACCCTCGCTTAGATAAAATCAAGTGTTCAATCTCCAAGCAGTCAGCTGCAGAGAAACTAGATTCGGATGATGGAAGGGTCCCTGAATGAGAAGGTCCTGCCTCAATGGAAGCTTCCACAGTGGCAGAGAGGACATGTCCACCAGATCGGCATACCAAGTCCTGCGAGGCCATGCAGGAGCGATGAGAATCACTGAAGCCCTCTCCTGTTTGATCCGAGCAATCACCCGGGGAAGGAGAGCAAATGGTGGAAACAAAAGCTAGGTTGAACGACCAAGGCACTGCCAAGGCATCTATCAGTTCGGCCTGAGGATCCCTGGACATGGATCTGTATCTCGGGAGCTTGGCATTCTGACCAGATGCCATAAGATCCATCTCTGGTCTGCCCCATCTGAGAATCAGGGTGGCAAAGACCTCCGGATGGAGTTCCCATTCCCAAGGATGAAACGTCAGTCTGCTCAAAAAATCTGCTTCCCAGTTGTCCACTCCTGGGATGTAGATTGCTGACAGATAACAAGAGTGAGCCTCCACCCACCAAATTATTTTGGATACTTCTGTCATCGCTAAGGAACTCCCTGTTCCTCCCTGATGATTGATGTTAGCCACAGTTGTGATGTTGTCCAACTGAAAACGGATTAATTTGACCGAAGCCAACTGAGGCCAAGCCTGAAGCGCATTGAATATTGCTCTCAATTACAGAATATTGAATGGAAGTAGAGACTCCGACCAAGTCCACACACCCTGAGCCTTCAGGGAATTCCAGATTGCACCCCAACCTAGTAGACTGGCGTCCGTTGTCACTATCACCCATGAGGGTCTGCGGAAGCACGTCCCTTGGAACAGATGATCCGGCGACAACCACCAAAGAAGAGAGTCTTGTCTCCTGATCCAGATCTATCTGAGGAGACAAATTTGCATCATCTCCATTCCACTGCCTGAGCATGCTCAGTTGTAGAGGTCTGAGATGAAAACGAGCAAACGGAATGATGTCCATAGCCGCCACCATCAATCCAATTACCTCCATGCACTGAGCCACTGGCGGCCGAGGATTGGACTGAAGGGTTCGGCATGTATTCAGAATCTTTAACTTTGACTTCCGTCAAAAAGATTTTCATGGATACAGAGTCTATTAGAGTTCCCAGGAAAGGAACCCTTTTCTGTGGAATTAATGAACTCTTTTATAGATTCACCTTCCACCCGTGAGTCCTTAGAAAGGATAGGACAATGTCGGTATGAGACTTTGTCAGCTGATAAGACAACGCCTGGATAAGAATATCATCCAGATAAGGCGCCACTGCAATGCTCCGCAGTCTGAGAACCGCCAGCAGAGACCTTAGAACCTTCGTGAAGATCCTGGGTGCCGTGGCCAACCCGAAAGGAAAGGCCACAAACTGAAAATGTTTGTCCAGAAAGGCAAACCTCAGGAACTGGCGATGATCTCTGTGGATAGGAATATGAAGATATGCATCCTTTAAGTCCACGGTCGTCATAAATTGACCCTCCTGGATCAATGGAAGAATTGTCGGAATAGTCTCCATCTTGAAGGAACAGGACAAATAACTCCCATAGTGCAGAGGTCTTCTACACAACATAAGAACGCCTCTCTTTATCTGGTCTACAGACAATCGTGAAAGAAGAAACCTTCCCCTTGGGAAGGAATTTTTGAACTCCAGCTGATACCCCTGAGACACGATTTCCAGTGTCCAGGGATCCTGAACGTCTCTTATCCAAGCTTGGACAAAGAGAGAAAGTCTGCCCCCTACTAGATCCGGTCCCAGATCGGGGGCCGCCCCTTCATGCTGTCTTGGGAGCAGCAGTGGGCTTCTTGGGTTGTTTTACCCTTGTTCAAAGCCTGGTTGGGTCTCCAGATGGCTTTGGCTCGAGGAAAGCAGCAGAGGAAGAGGGGACACCTTTGAAATTAGGAACGAGGAACGAAAATTATTCTGTCGTCCCCTTTACTTAGATGTTTTGTTTTGAGGAAGGAGATGACCCTTACCTCCCGTAATATTAGAAATGATTTATTTCAAATCAGGCCCGAATAGGGTCTTTCCCTTGAAGGGAATAGCCAAAAGCTTTGATTTAGAGGACACATCCGCAGACCAAGATTTTAACCATAAGGCTCTACGCGCTAAAATGGAAAATCCTGAAAGGCGGCATCCGTAATAAAAGAATTAGCCAGCTTAAGGGCCTTAATTCTATCAATTATTTCTTCTAAAGGAGTCTCAGTCTTCAGAGACTCTTCTAGGGCATCAAACCAAAAGGCAGCCACAGTTGTGACTGTTACAATGCAGGCCGTTGGTTGTAATAGAAACCCTTGATGAACATATAGCTTTTTTATAAAACCCTCCAACTTTTTATCCATAGGGTATTTGAAAGCACAACTGTCCTCTATAGGGATAGTCGTATGCTTAGCCAGGGTAGAGATAGCTCCCTCCACCTTAGGGATTGTTTGCCAAAAGTCCCGAATGATGTCAGCTATAGGGTACATCTTCTAAAAGATAGGGGAAGGGGAGAACGGGATACCGGGTCTTTCCCATTCCCATGTAACAATCTCCAAAATTCTCTTGGGAACCGGAAAAACATCTGAATAAGAAGGGACCTCTAAGTATTTGTCCATTTTACATAATTTCTCTGGTGGGACAACAATAGAGTCGCAGTCGTCCAGAGTCAACAAAACCTCTCGCAGCAGGTCGTGTAGGTGTTCAAGTTTAAATCTGAAGGACATGACTTCCGACTCTGTCGGGGGTAATGCACTTCCTGAGTCAGACAATTCCCCCTCAGACAGGGCCTCCCTACTCCCCAATTCAAAGCCCTGGGAAGGTATATCAGAGATAGCCATTAAAGCATCAGAAGTTGCAGGGACCGCGTGGGTCTCTGTCCTACTGCGTTTGCCCTGTAAAACCGGCAACTTAGATAAAACTTCTCTAAGAGTGGAGGACATAACTGCAGCCATATCTTGCAGAGTGAATGAAGTGGACGCAGTTGAAGAACATGGCGTCGCTTGAGTGGGCATTAAAGGCTGTGACGCTTGGGGAGAAAGTTGCGGCATACCCCGAGTCTCATCAGTATGAGAAACAGCCTTAGGTATATCCTTATTAAGGAAAATTTGCTCTCTACATTGCAATGCCCTCTCAGTGCATGAGGGACAAAAAGGGGGGGTTCCACATTGGCATTCAAGCACATAGAACTGGCATTAAGATCATCCATAGTGAAAAACAAAATGGTATTCAGATATGTATTATACCGTTAACAAAAAACTGTTGCAAAACAAAAACGGCTGTGCCTTTAATAAAAATAAAAATATTTTGTTCAGTACACTGTACAAAACCCTTTTACAACCGTGGCTTTGGAAGATAAAATCGTGTTTTATGTATCCAAAAAGTAAACTAAATTTGAATAGTAACTGCACACTTTGAAAATAAAATCACCTCGCCACAGCTCTGCTGTGGCGCCTACCTGCTCCCTATGACCCACAGACAAAACGAGCATATGAGCAGCAGTGTCTAAACCGCCAGTGAATGGAACCGCCGGGAGAATGTTGCACCTAACACAAGTGCCTACTATAAAAAGAAGCCAGTCCCCCATACAAATAAACTCCCAGTCTGCGTATAACAAACCCTTGCAGGGAGAAAACCTAGAGCAGAGTTATTGCGTGTAGATAAAAATCCCCAGCGTCAGCCCAAAACATAAGGGGGTTAAATATAGTGCCTCCAGATGACAGTTTGCCCCAATGATATGAGAGCAGCCCTCCAGAACAATATAAAGTCACAGACATAGGGTAAAAGAGCCAGCTCATAGAGGAGAAACAACAGTCCTTTCTGAGTTACAAAGTGTCACAGAAAGCGGTAGACTGCACATACCTCAATGCTGAGGAACAGCATAATTCGTCCCACACTGCCAGAGGTCCTTCTTCTCCTCCAGGAATCTGTGGAAACAAACTGGGCCTTAGAAAAAATCTGCTAAGACCATATTCAGCAGGGCAGCACACAGTCTGGGAGTCACAGAGAACACATACTTGAATCTGTACAGATCCCATTGCTATACCCTTGAGCAAAAATAGTACACACTGGCACCATTTAAAAAAAATAAACTCTTGATTGAAGAATCTAAACTAACACCTCACTTTACCTCTTCCTATCACTAACACAGGCAAAGAGAATGACTGGAGTGGGAGGGAAGGGAGGAGCTATATATACAGCTCTGCTGTGGCGCTCTTTGCCTCCTCCTGCTGACCAGGAGGCGTAATCCCATAAGTAAGGATGAAATCCGTGGACTCGTCATATCTTGTAAAAGAATATATAGCAATGTTAAAAATAGTTTAAACCTTAATAAAAATTATTTTCACGCACTATCTGTCCTTAATTGTCCTAAGCAGAAGAGATTGGATAAGGGAAAACTAGGTTTCAACATGGTGGCTCCATTTACTTTATACAAACTAAAATACTTTATAGAAACGAAAATGTTAAACTTTTTTCAAGTCTGTTTAAATTAATATATGTTTCAAAATACATATTACTGTAAGGCTAATCATTTATAAACACTGAGATTGCAATAAAAAATTTAATTCTATGTAGTAACTTTGCAATATACTTTCACATACTTTCATTTTGCCTACATTTCTTGTAAGTGAATTCTGAAAACAGTAGGTTTGCCGTTCCTTTTAAAAGTGGCAGTGCAGACTCAAGATTCAAGACTGCTATATCCCACAAAGCCATTTGTTGCATAATGTAGTGACCCATTATCACAACCTCAGCAGAGAAGAAAATTTAGGTTACAACATGGTAGCACCCATTAAACTTTACATTTTTTTACAGTAAACAAGTCATAGTTAAAAAAAAATCAATAAAAAAAATCTGGATATTAGTCTAAAGATGATCTTTGCTTTTAATGAATAATTTTATCTAGAATTATTTTAGTATTTAAATGTCCCTTTGACACATGTTCCTCTGCAACCTGGATACGCTCAGATTCTCCATTACCAAGTTTCACTAATGGGAACTGAGTAATAGTATCATAATCCTTTTGCTATAGGTTTGGAAACTGCCAGTTAAGCATTATAAACAAATTGCTAAATTTAATGGATACCTGAATGTATCTGGACAAATTGTAAAGCAAATTACTGCTGAATAGTAACTGAAACAACTGGCAACTTAATGTTTAAACAAATTAAAGTTTTAACAAATACCCCATCCAACATAAAATGTGTTAAAAAAAAAATGTTTTTCCAATTTCCTTAAAACAAATTTAGAAGCTAAACTTTGAAGCCTTCACGATGATCCACCATGTCATAATAAAATGCAACACCAATTTTATCCGTTTTATTTTCAGAAAAGCTAGAGAAATATTAATTCACTCTGTGCTGTCTGAGATGTGTTTCATCATACATATGCTTTGTAAATGTGTTTGTTGTGTTTCAAAACAGATTTTACCCCCGAAGACCAAACTATAATAAATATGAAAAAGATGGAATGTAAAGTGATACTTATTTTTATTTTTTTTGTATTTGGCTGTGCACCGAGTTTCTTCCTTGAAGATCCTAAACTCATTACTTTGATACAAACACTGGGTGTACCAAACTGTACACCCATTACAGCCTCTGCCTGACATGCCGTTTGATCTGCCAAATTGCTCATTAGTTTTGGCAATTTTCACCTGCGACTCGCATTCAGATTTCATAAGGGAATAAACATCAGTCATCAGTCTCAAAAAAATATATATACAGCAGCAGCTAGTTAGACAAATGCACTTCAGGGACATCTGAAACTTGTGAATCACTTGCTCAAATTAATACTATGATTTCAGGATTGAAGAGAGAAACACAATTACACAACAATCTCTATTACACATGTATTAAACTCAAAGACGTAGTGCTCCTCATTTATGTGATAAAAGTATAATGTCTCTCACTACAGAATAAATATTGTACAGAAGAGTGGTTAATGAAATCACTAACGTATGTAAGTGCACTATGCTCACTAATGTGAGGTCATATGCACAAACAGAATTTAAAGGGATAGTAAACCCAAATGTTTTTCTTCCACGATCCAGATAGAGCATGCAATTTTAAGCAAAGTTTGTTCTCTTGCTATCTTTATTTAAAAAGCAACAAGGTAAGCTTAAGAGCCGGCACATTGTTGGTTCCGCACCTGGGTTGCGCTTGCTGATTGGTGGCTAAATATAGCCACCAATCAGCAAGCGCTATACAGGGTGCTGAACCAAAAATGGGCCGTTTCCTTGGTATCCTTATTTAACCCCTTAGTGACCAGACCACTTTTCAATTTGTTGACCGTCTGGGACCAAGACTATTTTTGCATTTCTGCAGTGTTTGTGTTTAGCTGTAATTTTCCTCTTACTCATTTACTGTACCCACACATATTATATACCGTTTTTCTCACCATTAAATGGACTTTCTAAAGATACCATTATTTTCATCATATCTTATAATTTATAATAAAAAAAATATAAAACATGAAGAAAAAATTAAAAAAAAACACTTTCTAACTTTGACCCCCAAAATCTGTTACACATCTACAACCACCAAAATACACCCATGCTAAATAGTTACTAAATTTTGTCCTGAGTTTAGAAATACAGAATGTTTACATGTTCTTTGCAAGTTATAGGGCAATAAATACAAGTAGGACTTTGCCATTTCCAAACCACTTTTTTCAAAATTAGCGCTAGTTACATTGGAACACTGATATCTTTCAGAAATCCCTGAATATCCCTTGACATGTATATTTTTTTTTTAGAAGACATCCCAAAGTATTGATCTAGGCCCATCTTGGTATATTTCATGCCACCATTTCATGGCCAAATGCGATCAAATTAAAAAAAAAAAAAAAAAGAGTTAAATTGTTTACAATTTTAGGTTTCTCACTGAAATCATTTACAAACAGCTTGTGCAATTATGGCACAAATGGTTGTAGATGCTTCTCTGGGATCCCCTTTGTTCAGAAATAGCAGACATATATGGCTTTGGCGTTGCTTTTTGGTAATTAGAAGGCCGCTAAATACCGCTGCGCACCACACGTGTATTATGCCCAGCAGTGAAGGGGCTAATTAGGGAGCAGGTAGGGAGCTTGTAGGGTTAATTTTAGCTTTAGTGTATTGTAGTAGACAACCCCATGTACTGATCTAGGCCCATTTTGGTATATTTCATGTCACCATTTCACCGCCAAATGCGATCAAACTAAAAAAATTGTTCCCTTTTTCACAAACTTTAGGTTTCTCACTGAAATTATTTACAAACAGCTTGTGCAATTATGGCACAAATGGTTGTAAATGCTTCTCTGGGATCCCCTTTGTTCAGAAATAGCAGACATATATGGCTTTGGCGTTGTTTTTTGGCAATTAGGCCGCTAAATGCCGCTGCGCACCACACTTGTATTATGCCCAGCAGCGAAGGGGTTAATTAGGTAGCTTGTAGGGAGCTTGCAGGGTTAAATTTAGCTTCAGTGTAGAGATCAGCCACCCACCTGACACATCCCACCCCCTGATCCCTCCCAAAAAGCTCTCTTCCCTCCCCCACCCCACAATTGTCCTCGCCATCTTAAGTACTGGCAGAAAGTCTGCCAGTACTAAAATAAAAAGGTATGTTATTTTTTTTAAGCATATTTACATATGCTGCTGTGTAGGACCCCCCTTAGCCCCCAACCTTCCTGACCCCACCCACCCCCCCAAACAGCTCTCTAACCCTCCCCCTCTACCTTATTAGGAGCCATCTTGGGTACTGGCAGCTGTCTGCCAGTACCCAGTTTAGAATAAAATACATTTTTATTTTTTTCTATTTTTTTTTCTGTAGTGTAGCTTCCCCCCCCCCCCCCCAAAGGCCAACCTCCCAGATCCCTTAAATCCTTTTTTAATGCATTCCCTCCCCCCTTTCTCCCACTTCTTTACATCACTTTTTTCTGTAGTGTTGCGGTTCCCACCTGCCGCCCTCCGTGTGCGCCCCCCCACTTCCTACTTTAAGCCATTGATGGCCGCCCACCCGCCTCGGCTCCCACCCACCAACGATACCGGCCATCAATGTCTGGTGCAGAGAGGGCCACAGAGTGGCTATCTCTGCACCGGAGGGCTAAAAATGGTTATTGCAGGATGCCTCAATGTCAAGGCATAACTGCAATAACCGGAAAGCGGCTGGAAGCGATCAGGATCGCTTCCACCGCTTTCCAAGACCGAAGATGTACGCCGTACGTCCTCAGGCGTTAACTTTATTTTTTTTTGAGGACGTACGGCATACTTCGTCGGTCATTAAGGGGTTAAAAAAGCTGGAATCTAAACTAAGTGAACAAACAAAAATTGATAATAGAAGTAAATTAGAAAGTCGCTTAAAATTGCATGCTCTACCTGGTTCATAAAAGAAAAAAATTGTGTCTAGTATCCCTTTAACGAATAGTGATTCTATCACATAAATACAGGCTAGAACCCTAGATATGGCACCACAGCAATATGTGAAGAGAGAAAGGACCCTAAATCGCCAAAACTGAACTAACTTTAGGGTCATCGGATAATTTATTCCTTTGCAGTCTTAGACGGGTATCACAATGAAAAATGTATCTAGCAAGTGATTATTTTCATCATAAGATAAGCAACACAACTGTATACTGTCTATATATATTTATTTATTTTTTGTATTTATCATCATTCCAAATGGACCAGCAAATGTACTTGCACCAAGTCTGATGAAAAGTTAATAAAATGTTATAATGTTGTGCGCATCGACTCAAGTACATCTACCAGTCCAGAACATATTATATTAGTTTTAAAGCTTGAACTCATGAGAGTCAGACATAATGATCAAACAGGCAACAAGGATACAAATCTGCCCTATTAGAGAGAGGACATAAGCAATCTACTGGCACCACTGAAAGAAATAATTCTACCGTTCTTGCAATCACAGACTTATACAGAGCCAACTCATTCTACAGACACAGGATTATGAGGCACAGAAGGGGAGAAAAAAAAAACATGCAATGTATCCCAGGCCCAACAGGTGTTCCTAAAATGGCTCGAACCATGTTGCCCAATTATACAGCTGGCAAAAACAATCATGTAATTGTAGATGATGATAAATACTATGAATCTGGCTTGATGTCCCAGACTCATGATGAAAGTATGGTGGTATGGGCCGGGTTTCAACAAATGACTGCTGATGAATCTGATCTGGATGGTACGTGTTAGGGATGAACTGTTAATGAACATCTGATGCTTCTGTGTATGTTGCTGTCAGTCGTAAACCTCCCTCTGCTATCAGAAGTGGTAGATACAAAGCTTGCCCTGATGTCAGTTTAGAAATGTGTCCCACTTGTATATATTAACAATAAGAAATCAAAGAGCTGGGAATAAAGAACATTAAAAGAGGACATGACTTAATTATGTTTGATTGACGTTTTCAGGAGGTCACGCGCCTTTATTAGAGATTAGTAATTACTTCTCCAGAAATGCAGAGGAATATTGTTTGGTGTGTGTCTCAATTAGAAGCTATTTACCCCTTACCCAAAGTGCCATTCGCCAAGTATTGACCAAACACTCCTGAAGTAACATTTAAAGGCCTGGGAGATTACTACTCATAAATTAGGGAAACCTAAATTACAACATGGCTGCTCCCATTACTTTATTGAAACTAAAACTTTACACTAATTTCTTCTCACCACAAACATATTAAGTATCTATTCATAGGATTCACAGGTGAATTTTTGCTCTAAATTCATTATGTCTAAAACTTTAGAGATTATTGTGTATTTTAATGTTCTATCTAGTTTGCTATGATCATAGCACAACAGTTTAATAGTGTAATTTGTCTATATTTACAGTAATAATCCAGCACTACCTAAAACTAAGATTCATAGAATACTTAGAGATGCTGCTGTTCAGAATCTGCTAAACTTACTTGTTCGCAGGACTGACGGCGTAACCTCAATCTCACTTGTTGCTTGATATGGGTGGAAGGCTGACATACTATTGTTTCCAAGCTCACTACCAAATATTTCAGGGCTTTGAGTACCGGTAGAACTTGCACTGGTGCCATCTCCACCATGATGTGGATCTTGTTCCTCATAGATTGCTACAATCTGTTTAAAAAAAAAAAAAGGAGAAAAACAAGTTATAAACATAACCACACACTGTAGCATGCTACAATTACATTTCCAAAAATAACATTTTTGTAATAGGTTAAAATAGCAGTTGAATATAAAAATAAATAACTACAGAATAGTTCCCAAATGGGCAATATCAGCAGTATCAACATGTATTTAACATGAGTCAAATTTAAACTTTCATGGTTTGAGCGAGCATGACGTTTAAAGAGACTTTTCAATTTGTTTCTATTGACTTTGTTCCGAGTATCCTTTGTTAACCCCTTAAGGACAGAGCTTTAGTTTGCTCAAGGTTTCCATGATGGAATAATTCCACCATTGGTCATTATGGAGTTAAAGAACATATCTACTTAGGCTCAGCAGCAGTGCACTACTGGGAGCTAGCAGCTGATTGGTGGCTGCACACATATGCCCCATCACTGACTCACCAGATGTTTTCAACTAGGATCCAGTAGTTCACTGTCAATCTAGAAGACTTTATCAGCGTCTTTAACTTGCAAGAAACAACACAATAATAAAATGCTCTAAACATTAAAGCATATTCTTTACACACTTATATGACCCCTTAATGAACACATTTTTGTTTCTTCTTACATTAGGGTATAGGTGTTACTACATTTTATGAAGGGTTCCATTTTATTATTGGATGATGAATCCGGCTTCATCCAATAGTTACGTGTCCCCTTTGGCGTTTAGCTCGTGGGTCCGCAATGACTGGATGAAACTGGATTTGTTATCCAAGACAAAAATCAAGTATGAGATGCAAGCGGAGGAACGGCACGATGTTTACCATCACAAAAATGGTGAATATTTTACAAAGCAAGCGTCTTTAAATATCTTAATGAATTAAAGTGCACCTGCTTTTATAAATAATTTTATATACTGTGTATTAAACTACAAATGTTTGCAATCACTTTAAGATTGAACCACTCTACTAATTATGTAAAATGAATGAAGAATTTTTTTTTTATATATTTAGCCTATTTGCAAAACTGTCAGTAAAATCAATTTAACAAAAAATAAATACATTTTAAAAAGTGGACATTTGGCTTGTATCTGAGCGCCAAACACACAGATGTATTTTTTTTTACCCTGCCAACAAGAGAAATGTTTTGAGGCTTTACAATTAATTCATCCTCAAAAAGCATCGTTGTGAGCTAAGCAGCCAGAGACAAAACTAGAAAATAGACCTAAAATACAGAAATGTCTGTGTCTTGGCTCATATTCTAGCTAATACTAGGTGAGGCCTGAGGGCAAACGGACAGAAACTGACCTCTCCCGCCTTTCACCACCTTAAGATGACTCTCCTTTCCAAGTCTTTCTTTTTTAGTAAACATACAACAAAAAGATAGGATATTAGGGAACTAATCATTTGCTAGGATAAAAGCCAAGATACAGAAATTATACTATTAAAATGAAATGAAAACAGGAAGCTACTCCAACAGCTACAAACCTAAAGATGCCACAGGGTGCAAACCACCAATTATCAGTAATATCAAAACAAAAATGGCAGCAAGCAGGAGTAGAAAAACAAAGTACTATCTAGAAGACAAAAACACATTTATATATAAATAAAAATGACACCTCTATTTAGTGCTGGTTTTACATACAATTATCGAATGAGCCCTGATCCCCTCTGGAACTTGAAGTACTTAAAACATGAATGTGTTAATAATGAACTGAACTATTTAAAGGGACATGGAACGCAAAACATTTTCTTTCATGATTCTTATAGCACATACAATTTTAAACAACTTTCCAATTTACTTCTATTATCTAACTTGCTTTGCTCACTTGGTATCTGTTGTTGGAAAGCATACCTAGGTAGGCTCGAGAGCTGGCAGATTGGTGGCTCTTATTGGCTTACTGATGTGTTCAATTAGCTCACAGTAGAGCATGGCTGCTCCTTTAATAAAGGATACCAAGAGAATGAAGTCATTTTGATGATGGAAGTAAATTGGAAAGTTGTTTAGAATTGTATACACTATCTGAATAATGAAAGAACAATTTTGAGTTTTATATTTTAAAGTTGAAATGGCAATCTTGTTGTCATTTCAAAACCCACAGACAATAAGGTTTCTTACCTAATAGGCACAGTGGGACAGATATAGTGTACAATAACTAAACACTACGCCCCCAGAAGCCCATTGGATATATGTACTTTGTGCACAAGTGTACATCCGATTCCCACATGATAACAAGATGTCACCATATACGTCCACACACAGTGGCCTTGGACAATATTGCAGAGACAACAACAGGGGGCATCTAGTAAGTCAAATAGCCAGTATGAAGCCTGCCAACATTGTGACAGTCAGTCCTAGAAACATCAACACCTCCGCAACTTCAGCCTCAACCTTCCCAGATAGTGGGCAGGAACAAAGTCACATCCATTTCGTGATGGGGAAAAAATAAGAATGTGGGAATTAGTAAGGAGAGCCACATTTAAAGGGGGGGGGGGGGGACACCATACAAACCATTTGTTTTGTAAAGAAAAGAAAAGAATTAACATATAGACAGAGTGTAAACGCTTCATGAATGTTATCACTATGTGCCCTAAAATTATTTTTCAATGGCCAATCCACCCACCACCACTTGACTTATATATGCATTGTTTTGTGATATCTTATCCAATACCCCTGCTGAGGCCAATGCGGAAAAAATATGTAGCAGGGTTAGAGCTTATGAATTCTGCAATGTGCAGTTAGGAAAACACTTTTTTTTAAGTTACATAAGAGGAAAATCGGGCAAATGAAAATGAGAGTTTAAAAAAAATAAAAAATAATAAGCATTCAATCAGAAAATGAACACAAGCATAATAGCTTGTCCAATGAATAGTCACAGCCTCAGGTGGAGGAACTTTTTGGTAGCATTTCAGGACGACCACACACAAAGAATTCCCTCTTCATTTGTTCAAGCTAAGCACTTCTCTTTTTGTGTATGATGAGATTAATCTCCCAAAGGTTGAAGTCCGAAAACTAAAGGTGTGCAAAGAGGGATATGGCTGCACCTTACTGATGAGCACACAGCATGTCGAAACGTTGGTTTGCCATATATATTGCCCAGAGAGGGACTGACTGGTTTCTGAGGGGCTCTACTGTGCTATTTTAGGCAGCACCAGAATGATCTACAACAGGAAAGTCTCTATGAAAGGCACACAGTGTTCTCCACAGCACATTTTGCCAGCCTGGGCCAGCTGGGGGCAGTGTAATAATTAAAGGTACAGTATACTATAAAAAAAAATTCCCTTAATGTGTTTCCAATTACTTTTTTTTTTTACCAGCTGCAGAGTATAACATTTATGAGATTTTGCTTTTTAAGGCTTATTTGTGTATATGAATTAGCTGATTGTGTTTTGAAGCCACAACTTAATAAAATGGGTTGAGCTTGTAGGTATAATGAGATCTCATTACTTGATCACTTTTTGTACATATTCCTGCTTCTTTATCTTATATCTGTCCGTAAACCAATCACCAGTACTTGGAGAGAATAGAAAATTTACATTTTATTAGCTTATCTCTTCTATAACCCACTGGGGATCTCATTTCTTCTACTGGCTGTGTTTATACAGCTTGGCCTTGAGGCCAAAAACTTTCAGGATGGGCGGGGATACCACAGGCTAAATAAACTATTTAAAATGCCAATATAAGGTTAAAGGAAATACTTGTGAACAATTTAATACACACCAGCAGGTAAAGTGGATAATTGCGAACACATTTTTTAAATAAAGTGTCACTTTAATAGTATGACATCAATTTTACTTAACTATCCAAAGCACAAACTCATTGAATAATTTAGCATCATTTTATTTGTGCAACATATATAAAAACATTTAATATTTGCTCATTTAGCTTAAATGGACAGTTCACCCCAAACTTTTCTCCCCTTTAAATTGTTCCCAATGTTCCATTTTACCTGCTAGAGTGTATTAAATTGTTTACGAGTGGCTCCTTTACCCCTATTCCGGCATATGAAATAGCTGATTTAGCGTGTGGTATCACAACCTATGCTGAAAGTTTTGATACTGGAGTATATGCTATTGACAGACTATGTAAACACAGCCAGCAAAAGAAATTACAATCTCAGTGGGGTGCAGGATAGTTTAAGTAATAAAATAATAATTTTCCATTGTTCTTTCTAAGTATTGAGCTTTTGTTTACAAACAGATATAAGATAAGGAAGCAATGGTGTGTACATAAAAGTGATAACATAATGAGATCTGATATTACCTGAAGCTCAACCCATTGTTAGAGGCTGTGGTATAAAAGCACAAAACCAGCTACTTCATATACACAAACAAACCTGAAAATGCAATTTCTCATACATTTTATTCTCTGCAGCTGGTATAACAAGTCATTGAAAATACATTCATATAAAAACAATTTTACAGTGTACTGTCCCTTTAACATTGGCTCAAATTTTAGCCAAGGAACAGTAAAATCAACCAGGGGGTGTGACCATTAAATAAATCCTGGGGAAACATTGGCTCATTCTATTATGTTTTTGTTTATTTCCTGAAAATAAATTATATAGCAAAGGTTTTTATACTACTCATAATTACACATTTTATATTCAATCTTGAGAGCAAAAGTAACTAAAAAATAAAAAAAAAATTGGTAACCTTTACAAAACAACATAGCACTTAAAGGGACATGAAACTCAAAAAACAGAATTTATGTTTACCTGATAAATTTCTTTCTCCAACTGTGTGTCCGGTCCACGGAGTCATCCTTACTTGTGGGAATATTCTCTTCCCCAACAGGAAATGGCAAAGAGAGCACAGCAAAAGCTGCCCATATAGCCCCCCCTCTGGCTCCACCCCCCCAGTCATTCGACCGACGGTTAGGAGAAAAAGGAGAAACTATAGGGTGCCGTGGTGACTGTAGTGTATAAAGAAAGAAATTCATCAAACCTGATTAAAAACCAGGGCGGGCCGTGGAACGGACACACCATTGGAGAAAGAAATTTATCAGGTAAACATAATTTCTGTTTTCTCCAACATTGGTGTGTCCGGTCCACGGCGTCATCCTTACTTGTGGGAACCAATACCAAAGCTTTAGGACACGGATGAAGGGAGGGAGCAAATCAGGTAACCTAAACGGAAGGCACCACAGCTTGCAAAACCTTTCTCCCAAAAATAGCCTCCGAAGAAGCATAAGTATTGAATTTGTAAAATTTGGCAAAAGTATGCAGAGAAGACCAAGTCGCTGCCTTACAGATCTGATCAACAGAAGCCTCGTTCTTGAAAGCCCAAGTGGAAGCCACAGTTCTAGTAGAACGTGCTGTAATTCGTTCAGGAGGCTGCCGTCCGGCAGTCTCATAAGCCAATCGGATGATGCTTTTCAGCCAAAAAGAAAGAGAGGTAGCAGTAGCTTTCTGCCCTCTCCTCTTACCAGAATACACAACAAACAAAGATGAAGTCTGTCTGAAATCGTTTGTTGCTTCTAAATAGAACTTTAACGCACGGACCACATCTAGATTGTGTAACAAGCGTTACTTCTTTGAAACTGGATTCAGACACAGAGAAGGAACAACAATTTCCTGGTTGATATTCCTGTTGGAAACGACCTTTGGAAGAAAACCAGGCTTGGTACGTAAAACTACCTTATCTGTATGGAATACCAGATAGGGAGAAGTACATTGCAAAGCAGATAATTCAGAAACTCTTCTAGCAGAAGAAATGGCAACCAAAAACAGAACTTTCCAAGATAGTAACTTAATATCTATGGAATGCATGGGTTCAAACGGAACCCCCTGAAGAACTGAAAGAACTAAATTTAGACTCCAAGGAGGAGTTATGGGTCTGTAAACAGGCTTGATTCTAACTAACGCCTGTACAAACACTTGTACATCTGGCACTGCTGCCAGACGTTTGTGTAGCAAGACAGACAGAGCAGATATCTGTCCTTTTAAGGAACTAGCTGACAAACCTTTATCCAGACCTTCTTGGAGAAAGGAAAGTATCCTAGGGATTTTAATTCTACTCCAAGGGAACCCCTTGGATTCGCACCAACAGATATATTTTTGCCATATCTTATGGTAAATCTTCCTAGTTACAGGTTTTCTGGCTTGAACCAGAGTATCTATGACTGAATCTGAAAACCCACGCTTAGATAGAATCAAGCGTTTAATATCCAAGCAGTCAGTTGGAGAGAAACTAGATTTGGATGTTCGAACGGACCTTGTACCAGAAGATCCTGTCTCAAAGGTAGCTTCCATGGTGGAGCCGATGACATATTCACCAGGTCTGCATACCAAGTCCTGCGTGGCCACGCAGGGGCTATTAGGATCACCGAGGCCTGCTCCTGTTTGATCCTTGCTACAAGCCTGGGAAGGAGAGGAAACGGTGGGAACACATAAGCTAGGTTGAACGACCAAGGCGCCACTAATGCATCCATCAGTGTCGCCTTGGGGTCCCTGAATCTGGATCCGTATCAAGGAACCTTGGCGTTCTGGCGAGACGCCATCAGGTCCATATCTGGAATGCCCCATAGTTGGATTAACTGGGCAAAAACCTCCGGGTGGAGTTCCCACTCCCCCGGATGAAAAGTCTGGCGACTCAGATAATCCACCTCCCAGTTGTCCACACCTGGGATGTGAATTGCAGATAGGTGGCAGGAGTGATCCTCCGCCCATTTGATGATCTTGGATACCTCTCTCATCGCTAAGGAACTCTTTGTTCCCCCCTGATGATTGATGTACACTACAATCACAGCCACAGCCTTGCTGCGGCTCTTTACCTTCCCTGAGAGTTATTCAGCACTGAAATAAACCTTCCTGTGTCCGTTTTTTGAAGCCACCAGACCCCTCACATGAAGCTGCATGCACTGCCATGGAAGTAAACTGCGCAATTGAGGCGCGAAAACGGGGCCTCCTTCCTCTGCATACCAGAGTGAAGGGGCCTTTCTGAGAGAAATAGTAGTCTAACTAAATGCCAGGCGAATAAAAACGTTCCCAAAAGTGCTTTTACATACTCAAAAATACTGCCAAACATGAAATAAATCAATCGATTTAGCCCACAATAGTGTCAACCAGTATGGAACCCAATAATAAGCCTTAATCTGTTATAAGTCTAAGAAAATGGCTTACTTACCCCTTAAGGGAAAATTGACAGTCTTCTAGCATTAACATATCTTGTTAGAAATATGACTGATCATACCTGTAGCAGATAAGCCTGCAAACTGTTCCCCCCAACTGAAGTTCTCTGGTTTCAACAGTCCTGCGTGGGAACAGCAACCAATTTTAGTTACTACTGCTAAAATCATACTTCTCTTTTAACAGAAATCTTCTTCATTTTCTGTTGTAGAGTAAATAGTACAAACCGGCACTATTTTAAAATAACAAACTCTTGATAGAAGAAATAAAAAACTACAACTAACACCACATACTCTTTACCATCCCCGTGGAGATGCCACTTGTTCAGAGCGGCAAAGAGAATGACTGGGGGGCGGAGCCAGAGGGGGGGCTATATGGGCAGCTTTTGCTGTGCTCTCTTTGCCATTTCCTGTTGGGGAAGAGAATATTCCCACAAGTAAGGATGACGCCGTGGACCGGACACACCAATGTTGGAGAAATGTTTGTTTCATTACTCAAAAACAATTTTAAAAAGTTGTGTCGTTCTCTTGTTATTCTTTGCAGAAGAGATATCTAGATAGTTAGCGTGCACATGTCTGGAGCACTACATGACAGGAAATAGTGCTGCCATCTAGTGCTCTTGCTAATGTATAACATTATTGAAAAACTGCCATATAGTATTGCAGACACGTGCCTTCACAACTAAGGATACCAAGAAAAGGAATACAATTTGGTAATAAAGTAAACTGGAAAGTTGTTTAAAATTATATGTTTTATCTGAATCATAAGACACACATTTTGGGTTTTATGTCCCTTTAACACCACAAACAAATGGATACAAAATTTCAATAGTTTTATGTACTTTTTTATTTAAGAGCCAGAAACATAAGTGTTTATTAGCATCACTGTGGTCTGTTTCAGCAAATTCAGTGTCGCTTATCCTTAGCCGTAGTATGAGAATAAGCAGACGGGCAGAAAAACTGGTCAGGATTGCTTTAATGTGATCATTTTTCTCTTGTAAGAACAGAATTATGGAAAGACAAAGACCAGACCAAAAACCAATGTGAAATAGTGTCATGTACAGCTATAACTTTCTATGTAACATTCCAGGGCATATAGCTAATTTCCCAGACTAACATAAAATATGTTCTTTGAAAATTACACTATATTACATTTCAGCTAAAAGAACATTACCATATATAACTTTCAACAGCTATTTACATATGTTTTTAAGCTAAAATTCATACAGACTGTAGAGAAAACTTTAAATCATAATATCTGGAAATAGCAATGAATCCAGGCTCCACCTGTGCAAAGGCATCAATTCTACAATCCTGGTTTCCTTTACTAATAACTAGTGCTTAAAGGGATATAAAAAGCAAAAATAAACTTTCATGATTAAGATAAAACGTGTTAGTTTAATTCTATTATCACATTTACTTTGTTCTTTTAATATCCTTTGTTAAAGTGAAAGTAAATCCTAGCGTTTTACAAATGCTAGGATTTACTATTGAAACAAATAAAGGGCACTTTCATTCATGAAGTAGAAGATATTTCATGTAGAAAGCTCCTTTATTTGATTCAATCGATCGCTGCTCTTAGCTCCTACAGCAGCCCACGGCTAAAAAAAAATTTGGCTAAGAGGTGACGTTTTCACCTCTTAGCCAACAGCCGTGCGGTAGATCCGGCTTGGCGCCCAGGGAGACGGATTTACCCCCCCTGTCTCCTAAGCTAAGTGGATGACACTCCTCAACCAGAAAGATAGGGAAGTCGTAGTAGCCTTCTGCCCCTTACGCTTCCCCGTATAGATGACAAAGAGGAAGATTGTCTGAATTTCTTAGTAGCCTGAAGTTAGAACTTCAAGACACAAACCACATCTAAATTGTAAAGCAAGCTTCCTTTGCTGAAGAAGGATAACGACACAAGGAAGGAACAACAATCTCTTGTTACGACCCAACACCACCTTAGGGAGGAACCCTAATTTAGTACGTAAAACCACCTTATCAGCATGAAAAACAAGATAAGGGAGTCACATTGCAAAGCAGAAATTTCAGAAACTCTGCGCGCAGAAGCAACCAACAACAAAAAGAACCTTCCAAGATAATAATGTCAAAGGTATGCATAGGCTCGAACGGAGCCTGCTGCAAAACACTAAGAACAAGATTGAAGCGCCAAGGCGGAGCCCCAGATCTAAACACGGGTCTGATCCTAGTCAGAGCTTTAACAAAGGACTGCACATCCGGAAGCTCAGCCAATCTCTTGTGCAATAATACCGACAGGGTCGATTGCTAGTTCCCTGAAGGGATAGAAGATAGACCCTTCTCCATTTCATCCTGGAGAAAAGAAAATTCTGGCAACCTTAACCTTATGCCAGGAAAAGCCATGCTCTTCACACCAGTAGAAGTCCTCCATAGTTTATGATTGATACGACTAGTAACTGGCTTACAAGCTTGAACCAGAGTGTCAATAACACTCTCAGAAAACCCCCTCTTGGCTAATACTAAGCATTCAATCTCCACGCAGTCAGCCTCAAAGAATCTGGATTTTGATGACGAAGGGACCCTGTATCAGCAGATCTCTGCAACAAGGCAACCTCCAATGAGGAGACAAGGACATTCCCACCAGATCCGCAAAACCACGTCCTTCGCGCCCATGAAGATGCAATCAGAATCACAGATGCTCGCTCCTGCTTGATGCAAGCCACCACACGAGGGAGAAGCGGTAATGGAGGAAAAAGATATACGAGACTGAATCTCCATGGTACTGATAGGGCAGCTATCAGTTCCGCCTAAGGATCCCTCGACCCGTACCTGGGTAGCTTTGTATTGAGGCGGGATGCCATGAGATCTATCTCCGGCGTCCCCTACTCACTGCATATCTGCGCAAACACCTCAGGTGGAGAGACCATTCCCTGGGTGAAAGGATTGCCTGCTGACAAAGTCCGCTTCCCATTTGTCCACACCCCGGAATGTGGATCGCTGATAGCGTACATCTGTGAGTTTCCGTCCACTCTAGTAACTGAGATACTTCTCTCATCGCTAAGGGACTTCTTGTTCCCACTCTGATGGTTGATGTAGGCAACCAAGGTTATATTGTCTGATTGGAATTTGATAAACTGGGACGAACGCAGAAGGGGCCAAGCCTTCAAGGCATTGAAGATTGCCCAGGGTTCCAATATAATGATCGGAAGGGAGGACTCCTGATTCCACAGCGCTTGTGTCTTTTTGGCACTCCAAACTGCTCCCCAGTCAGAAAGGCTTGCGTTCGTAGTCACAATCTCCCAGGATGGTCTCAAGAAGCACGTATCTTGGGACAGATAATCTGGACAGAGCCACCAAGAGAGCGAATCTCGACAGGTTGTCCCAGCACAATCGGTTGAGACAGATCCTGAATGGTCACCGTTGCATTTGTTCTCAGCAGTGCATAGTTGTAAGGGTTCTGAGATGGAATCTGGCAAAAGGATATGATGTCTATACAGGACAACCATGAATCTGATCACCTCCATACATTGGGCCACTGAGGGTCTCAAGGAGGGCCCTGGAGGACAAGACATGCAGGGGGAGTTACCTTGCAAAGTCTCTGATCTGTGAGAAATATTCTCATGGATATTGAGTCTATTGCCCCCAGGAAATTCACCCCTTGTACTTGGAGTAAGAGAACTCTTTTCCAAGGTAATCTTCCATCCATGTGATCCGAAGAAGACTGAGAAGGGACTATAGTCCCGACAAATATTTAGATGACTCTATGCGTCAGGAGAACTATGTTTAACCTTTCTCTCTTACGTTTGCTAGAGAGAGGGTAAGGCCACTCAGGGCCCTCAGACACAGTCGACTGTTACTGCGCGGTAAAGTCTGCAGGAAAAAAGTCCAATCCAGATGGAGCATTAGTTGAACCGCGGGGAACTGCATGTGGAGCGGGTAGTGCAGAAACGGTAGTAATCTCTTGGGACCCAGATTCCTGAAAAGTAGACATTTAGAGGGGGCTAACACGCGCAATGAGTATTAGCAGGGCTTGTCTCCCTTCTTAGACTTTAAAAACAGTGCTTAGGCAAATGGAACAAATTGATCAGGCGGGCAAACCACGGCCTCCTCACAATATAAACAGGAATTATTAATCAGTACAGAAGGAGCGGAACCTTCTAATGTAAGTATCACAGTCCTCCATAAGCCAAGCTATATCCACAGACAAAAAAAAAAAGTAAGCCTTTTATTAAAAAATGGCCACCTTTATAATCCCAATGGCTGGGGCACTCACCACCTCCTAGACTCCAAACAGCTAACAGTGAAAACACTATCCTTAGAAATGATGCCCGCAGCAGGGATCGTAGGAAAATAAAAAAAAGAGGTATATAAAGAGATATGGTTGCGTAAGGATAGGACTTCACCTGCTATGAAAAAGGCGTTAAGCCTATTATGAGCTGCGCAACATTCAAAAACAAAAGTGTTTGTTTGTTCCAAGCCAAAAAAGCCCACAGTCTATGAGCCCGAAAAACTCTCACATTAAAGCAGTTATAAATACACCCCTAGATGTTCAAATTATCTCCCTGAACGGAGATATTAACCCTTGAACCTATCAAGGTATAAAGGAGCCACACTGTAACCCCTGTATAGCAAAAGTGTATATATAAAACGGGTCCTTACCCTCCAGGAACCAAGCTGTGGAACCGGCACCGCCTCCTCAAGTGTGACAGTCTTGCAGCAATGCTCTGACATGAACTTGAGTGTGTAACAGCAGGCAGTTAAACTCGTCACACATGATTGCTCAGGAGCTGTTAGGCCACAGGTCCTGGATGGGTTCGCAGGAAAAAAAATAAAAAAATTCCCTGCATCACCAGACAAACTTTCATCAATACTCTCACTGAGAGGTTTATATGATTACTTAAAACGCCCAGTCCTTTTTTGAAGGGAACATACCCATTACAGGACCTATCCAAATCTTCTGACACTTCTATGCCACCTCCTATAGTGGCAAAAGGCAAAGAATGAAGGGGATAGGGCAAGGTGGGAGGGATATTTAAGACTTTGGCTGGTATGTCTTTGCCTCCTCCTGGCGGCCAGGTGTTGTATTTCCCAACAGTAAGGAATGAAGTCATGGACTCTCCCTGCCTTATGGAAGGAAATGATGCTAGTGCTGTATGCTGAAGACTCCCTTTATATTTGTTGATACAGTGTCAGCATGATAACCAGTACAATAAGCAAAACCTGTTTACAAAGTACAAATCAAAACATCTATACTCGCACTAAGTGAGATGACAGATATTGAAAACCAGAAGTACAAACCCCTGATGCAAGGTGTGCTGAGAAAACTTCTCATAGATCAAGAGCATATTGTTTCATTAACTGCAAATGGTGAGAGCACATAGAGCTAGATATATCATTGTATTTCTCCTCTATTTTCTCAATTTTCTCCTGAGAATCAATCCTCTTATTTATCAGGAAAATGCCCCTAAAATAAGGGTAATTCAACTCCAAAATTCTCATGCCAAATCTGTGTTCGCCAAGGAACACCCGTGCACCAAAAAACATAATTTATGTAAGAACTTACCTGATAAATTCATTTCTTTCATATTAGCAAGAGTCCATGAGCTAGTGACGTATGGGATATACATTCCTACCAGGAGGGGCAAAGTTTCCCAAACCTCAAAATGCCCAAAAATACACCCCTCACCACACCCACAATTCAGTTTAACGAATAGCCAAGAAGTGGGGTGATAAAAAAGTGCGAAAGCATATAAAATAAGGGAATTGGAATAATTGTGCTTTATACAAAATCATAACCACCACAAAAAAAGGGCGGGCCTCATGGACTCTTGCTAATATGAAAGAAATGAATTTATCAGGTAAGTTCTTACATAAATTATGTTTTCTTTCATGTAATTAGCAAGAGTCCATGAGCTAGTGACGTATGGGATAATGATTACCCAAGATGTGGATCTTTCCACACAAGAGGTCACTAGAGAGGGAGGGATAAAATAAAGACAGCCAATTCCTGCTGAAAATAATCCACACCCAAAATAAAGTTTAACGAAAAACATAAGCAGAAGATTCAAACTGAAACCGCTGCCTGAAGTACTTTTCTACCAAAAACTGCTTCAGAAGAAGAAAATACATCAAAATGGTAGAATTTAGTAAAAGTATGCAAAGAGGACCAAGTTGCTGCTTTGCAAATCTGATCAACCGAAGCTTCATTCCTAAACGCCCAGGAAGTAGAAACTGACCTAGTAGAATGAGCTGTAATTCTCTGAGGCGGACTTTTACCCGACTCAACATAGGCAAGATGAATTAAAGATTTCAACCAAGATGCCAAAGAAATGGCAGAAGCTTTCTGGCCTTTTCTGGAACCGGAAAAGATAACAAATAGACTAGAAGTCTTTCTGAAAGATTTAGTAGCTTCAACATAATATTTCAAAGCTCTAACAACATCCAAAGAATGCAACGATTTCTCCTTAGAATTCTTAGGATTAGGACATAATGAAGGAACCACAATTTCTCTACTAATGTTGTTGAAATTTACAACTTTAGGTAAAAATTCAAAAGAAGTTCGCAACACCGCCTTATCCTGATGAAAAATCAGAAAAGGAGACTCACAAGAAAGAGCAGATAATTCAGAAACTCTTCTGGCAGAAGAAATGGCCAAAAGGAACAAAAACTTTCCAAGAAAGTAATTTAATGTCCAATGAATGCCATAGGTTCAAACGGAGGAGCTTGAAGAGCCCCCAGAACCAAATTCAAACTCCAAGGAGGAGAAATTGACTTAATGACAGGTTTTTATACGAACCAAAGCTTGTACAAAACAATGAATATCAGGAAGAATAGCAATCTTTCTGTGAAAAAGAACAGAAAGAGCAGAGATTTGTCCTTTCAAGGAACTTGCGGACAAACCTTTATCTAAACCATCCTGAAGAAACTGTAAAATTCTCGGAATTCTGAAAGAATGCCAAGAAAAATGATGAGAAATACACCAAGAAATATAAGTCTTCCAGACTCTATAATATATCTCTCTAGATACAGATTTACGAGCCTGTAACATAGTATTAATCACAGCGTCAGAGAAACCTCTTTGACGAAGAATCAAGCGTTTCAATCTCCATACCTTTTAAATTTAAGGATTTCAGATCCTGATGGAAAAAAGGACCTTGTGACAGAAGAGTCCACGGTTGGCAAGAGGCCATCCGGACAAGATCCGCATACCAAAACCTGTGAGGCCATGCCGGAGCTACCAGCAGAACAAACGAGCATTCCTTCAGAATCTTGGAGATTACTCTTGGAAGAAGAACTAGAGGCGGAAAGATATAGGCAGGATGATACTTCCAAGGAAGTGATAATGCATCCACTGCCTCCGCCTGAGGATCCCGGGATCTGGACAGATACCTGGGAAGTTTCTTGTTTAGATGGGACGCCATCAAATCTATTTCTGGAAGTTCCCACATTTGAACGATCTGAAGAAATACCTCTGGGTGAAGAGACCATTCGCCCGGATGCAACGTTTGGCGACTGAGATAATCCGCTTCCCAATTGTCTACACCTGGGATATGAACCGCAGAGATTAGACAGGAGCTGGATTTCCGCCCAAACCAAAATTCGAGATACTTCTTTCATAGCCAGAGGGACTGTGAGTTCCTCCTTGATGATTGATGTATGCCACAGTTGTGACATTGTCTGTCTGAAAACAAATGAACGATTCTCTCTTCAGAAGAGGCCAAAACTGAAGAGCTCTGAAAATTGCACGGAGTTCCAAAATATTGATCGGTAATCTCACCTCCTGAGATTCCCAAACTCCTTGTGCCGTCAGAGATCCCCACACAGCTCCCCAACCTGTGAGACTTGCATCTGTTGAAATTACAGTCCAGGTCGGAAGAACAAAAGAAGCCCCCTGAAATTAAACGATGGTGATCTGTCCACCACGTTAGAGAGTGTCGAACAATCGGTTTTTAAAGATATTAATTGAGATATCTTTGTGTAATCCTTGCACCATTGATTCAGCATACAAAGCTGAAGAGGTCGCATGCGAAAACGAGCAAAGGGGATCGCGTCCGATGCAGCAGTCATAAGACCTAGAATTTCCCATGCATAAGGCTACCGAAGGGAATGATTGTGACTGAAGGTTTCGACAAGCTGCCATCAGTTTTAGACGCCTCTTGTCTGTTAAAGACAGAGTCATGGACACTGAATCTATTTGAAACCCAGAAAGGTTACCCTTGTCTGAGGAATCAATGAACTTTTTGGTAAATTGATCCTCCAACCATGATCTTGAAGAAAACACCACAAGTCGATTCGTATGAAATTCTGCTAAATGTAAAGACTGAGCAAGGTACCAAGATATCGTCCAAATAAGGAAATACCACAATACCCTGTTCTCTGATTACAGACAGAAGGGCACCGAGAACCTTTGTAAAAATTCTTGGAGCTGTAGCAAGGCCAAACGGCAGAGCCACAAACTGGTAATGCTTGTCCCAGAAAAGAGAATCTCAGGAACCAATAATGATCCCGGATGAATCGGAATATGTAGAATATGCATCCTGTAAATCTATTGTGGACATATAATTCCCTTGCTGAACAAAAGGCAAGATAGTCCTTACAGTTACCATCTTGAACGTTGGTATCCTTACATAACGATTCAATATTTTTAGATCCAGAACTGGTCTGAAGGAATTCTCCTTCTTTGGTACAAGGAAGAGATTTGAATAAAACCCCATCCCCTGTTCCTGAACTGGAACTGGCATAATTACTCCAGTCAACTCTAGATCTGAAACACAATTCAGAAATGCTTGAGCTTTTACTGGATTTACTGGGACACGGGAAAGAAAAAATCTCTTTGCAGGAGGTCTCATCTTGAAACCAATTCTGTACCCTTCTGAAACAATGTTCTGAATCCAAAGATTGTGAACAGAATTGATCCAAATTTCTTTGAAAAAACGTAACCTGCCCCCTACCAGCTGAGCTGTAATGAGGGCCGCACCTTCATGTGGACTTAGAAGCAGGCTTTGCCTTTCTGGCTGGCTTGGATTTATTCCAGATTGGAGATGGTTTCCAAACTGAAACTGCTCCTGAGGATGAAGGATCAGGTTTTTTGTTCTTTGTTGAAACGAAAGGAACGAAAACGATTATTAGCTCTGTTTTTACCCTTAGATTTTTTATCCTGTGGTAAAAAAGTTCCTTTCCCACCAGTAACAGTTGAAATAATAGAATCCAACTGAGAACCAAATAATTTGTTACCCTGGAAAGAAATGGAAAGTAGAGTTGATTTAGAAGCCATATCAGCATTCCAAGTCTTAAGCCATAAAGCTCTTCTAGCTAAAATAGCTAGAGACATAAACCTGACATCAACTCTGATAATATCAAAGATGGCATCACAGATAAAATTATTAGCATGCTGAAGAAGAATAATAATATCATGAGAATCATGATGTGTTACTTGTTGCGCTAAGGTTTCCAACCAAAAAGTTGAAGCTGCAGCAACATCAGCCAAAGATATAGCAGGTCTAAGAAGATTACCTGAACACAGATAAGCTTTTTCTTAGAAAGGACTCAATTTTCCTATCTAAAGGATCCTTAAACGAAGTACCATCTGACGTAGGAATAGTAGTACGTTTAGCAAGGGTAGAAATAGCCCCATCAACTTTAGGGATTTTGTCCCAAAATTCTAATCTGTCCAGACGGCACAGGATATAATTGCTTAAAACGTTTAGAGGGAGTAAATGAATTACCCCAATTTATCCCATTCTTTGGAAAATTACTGCAGAAATAGCATTAGGAACAGGAAAAACTTCTGGAATAACCACAGGAGATTTAAATACCTTATCCAAACGTTTAGAATTAGTATCAAGAGGACCAGAATCCTCTATTTCTAAAGCAATTAGAACTTCTTTAAGTAAAGAACGAATAAATTCCATTTTAAATAAATATGAAGATTTATCAGCATCAACCTCTGAGACAGAATCCTCTGAACCAGAAGAGTTATCAGAATCAGAATGATGATGTTCATTTAAAAATTCATCTGTAGGGAGAGAAGTTTTAAAAGATTTTTTACGTTTACTAGAAGGAGAAATAACAGACATAGCCTTCTTTATGGATTCAGAAACAAAATCTCTTATGTTATCAGGAACATTCTGCACCTTAGATGTTGAAGGAACTGCAACAGGCAATGGTACTTTACTAAAGGAAATATTATCTGCTTTAACAAGTTTGTCATGACAATCAATACAAACAACAGCTGGAGGAATAGCTACCAAAAGTTTACAGCAGATACACTTAGCTTTGGTAGATCCAGCACTAGACAGCGATTTTCCTGTAGTATCTTCTGACTCAGATGCAACGTGAGACATCTTGCAATATGTAAGAGAAAAAAACAACAACATATAAAGCAAAATTGATCAAATTCCTTAAATGACAGTTTCAGGAATGGGAAAAAATGCCCAAAGAACAAGCTTCTAGCAACCAGAAGCAATGAAAAATGAGACTTAAATAAAGTGGAGACAAAAGCGACGCCCCATATTTTTTTAGCGCCAAATAAGACGCCCACATTATTTGGCGCCATAAATGCTTTTTGGCGCCAAAAATGACGCCACATCCGGAACGCAGACATTTTTTGGCGCAAAATAACGTCAAAAAATGACGCAACTTCCGGCGACACGTATGACGCCGGAAACGGAAAAAGAATTTTTGCGCCAAAAAAGTCCGCGCCAAGAATGACGCAATAAAATGAAGCATTTTCAGCCCCCGCGAGCCTAACAGCCCACAGGGAAAAAAAGAGTCAAATTTTTGAGGTAAGAAAAAATGATTAAATCAAATGCATTATCCCAAATATGAAACTGACTGTCTGAAAATAAGGGAAAGTTGAACATTCTGAGTCAAGGCAAATAAATGTTTGAATACATATATTTAGAACTTTATAAACAAAGTGCCCAACCATAGCTTAGAGTATCACAGAAAATAAGATTTACTTACCCCAGGACACTCATCTACATGTTTGTAGAAAGCCAAACCAGTACTGAAACGAGAATCAGCAGAGGTAATGGTATATATAAGAGTATATCGTCGATCTGAAAAGGGAGGGTAAGAGATGAATCTCTACGACCGATAACAGAGAACCTATGAAATAGACCCCCGTAGAAGGAGATCACTGCCATTCAAATAGGCAATACTCTTCTCACATCCCTCTGACATTCACTGCACGCTGAGAGGAAAACCCGGGCTCCAACTTGCTGCGGAGCGCATATCAACGTAGAATCTCTGCACAAACTTACTTCACCACCTCCATCGGAGGCAAAGTTTGTAAAACTGAATTGTGGGTGTGGTGAGGGGTGTATTTATGGGCATTTTGAGGTTTGGGAAACTTTGCCCCTCCTGGTAGGAATGTATATCCCATACGTCACTAGCTCATGGACTCTTGCTAATTACATGAAAGAAAAAGGGTTAAGACTACTATCATTTACTTACGCCTTGTGAGAACACAAATTTCTCTCACAAATGCGAGAACAGTTCTCTATAAGTACTGTAGAGAACAGCACCGCTCGATTTATCATGAAGTTGTTGGGGTTTTTTTTAGACACTAGCAGCAGGTATATCTTTTTCGAGATTGCATATGATTTTGTCTTTTTTTCTTACTCAAACTAATGTGTTACAACTCTTAATTCACATTTATTACACACAGAAGTAATAGAAAAATACTACAAAAAACATAATTTATGCTTACCTGATAAATTCCTTTCTTCTGTTGTGCGATCAGTCCACGGGTCATCATTACTTCTGGGATATAAACTCCTCCCCAACAGAAATGCAAGAGGATTCACCCAGCCGAGCTGATATAGCTCCTCCCCTCTACGTCAGTCCCAGTCATTCGACCAAGAATCAACGAGAAAGGAGTAACCAAGGGTGAAGTGGTGACCTGGAGTATAATTTAAAAAATATTTACCTGCCTTAAAAAAACAGGGCGCGGCCGTGGACTGATCGCACAACAGAAGAAAGGAATTTATCAGGTAAGCATACAATTAAGTTTTCTTCTGTTATGTGCGATCAGTCCACGGGTCATCATTACTTCTGGGATACCAATACCAAAGCAAAAGTACACGGATGACGGGAGGGATAGGCAGGCTCATTATATAGAAGGAACCACTGCCTGAAGAACCTTTCTCCCAAAAATAGCCTCGAAGAAGCAAAAAGTGTCAAATTTGTAAAATTTGGAAAAAGTATGAAGCGAAGACCAAGTTGCAGCCTTGCAAATCTGTTTCAACAGAGGCCTCATTCTTAAAAGGCCCCAGTGGAAGCCACAGCTCTAGTGGAGTGAGCTGTAATTCCTTTCAGGAGGCCTGCTGTTCCAGCAGTCTCATAGGCTAAACGTATTATGCTACGAAGCCAGAAAGAGAGAGAGGTAAGCAGAAGCTTTTTGTCCTCTCATCTGTCCAGAATAAACGACAAACAAGGAAGAAGTATTTGGCGAAAATTTTTAGTTGCCTGCAAGTAGAACTTGAGGGCACGAACTACATCCAGATGTGTAGAAGACGATCCTTCTTTGAAGAAGGATTTGGACACAAGGATAGGAACAACAATCTCCTTGATTGATATTCCTGTTAGTAACTACCCTTAGGTAAGAACCCAGGTTTAGTACGCAGACTACCTTGTCTGAGTGAAAGATCAGATAAGGAGAATCACAATGTAGGGCTGATAACTCAGAGACCTCTTCGAGCCGAGGAAATAGCCATTAAAAATAGAACTTTCCACGATAACAATTTTATATCAATGGAATGAAGGGTTCAAATGGAACACCTTGTAAAACGTTAAGAACTAAGTTTAAACTCCATGGCGGAGCAACGGCTTTTAAACACCAGGCTTGATCCTAGCTAAAGCTTGACCAAAAAGCGCTGGACGTCTGGATTTTTCTGACAGACGCCTGTGCAACAAGATGGACAGAGCTGAAATCTGTCCCTTTAATGAACCTAGCCGATAAACCCTTTTCTAGACCTTCTTGTAGAAAGGACAATAATCCTAGGGATCCTAACCTTACTCCAGGAGTAACGTTTGGATTCGCACCAGTATAGGTATTTGCGCCATATTTTATGGTAAATCTTTCTGGTAACAGGCTTCCTAGCCTGGATCCAGGGTATCAATAACCGACTCAGAAAAACCACGCTTTGATAAAATCAATGCGTTCAATTTCCAAGCAGTCAGTTTCAGAGCCAAGTTAGATTTTGATGTTTGAATGGACCCTGTATCAGAAGGTCCTGTCTCAGAGGTAGAGACCAAGGCGGACAGGTTGACATGTCCACTAGATCTGCATACCAAGTCCTGCGTGGCCCATGCAGTGCGCTATTAGAATCACAGATGCTCTCTCTTGTTTGATTTTCGCAATCAATCGAGGAAGCAGGCGGGAAGGGTGGAAACACATAAGCCATCCCGAATTTCCAAGGTGCTGTCAAAGCATCTATCAGAAACCGCTTCCGGATCCCTGGATCTGGACCCGTAGTGAGGTAAGTTTGCGTTCTGGCGAGACGCCATGAGAATCTATCTCTGGTTTGCCCCAACGTCGAAGTATTGGGCAAAAATCTCCGGATGAAGTTCCACTCTCCCGGATTGAAAAGTCTGGCGACTCAAGAAATCCGCCTCCCAGTTCTCCACTCCCCGGGATGTGGATTGCTGACAGGTGGCAAGAGTGAGACTCTGCCCAGCGAATTATCTTTGATACTTCCATCATTGCTAGGGAGCTTCTTGTCCTCCCTGATGGTGATGTAAGCTACAGTCGTGATATTGTCCGACTGAAACCCTGATGAACCCCTGAGTTGTTAATTGGGGCCAAGCTAGAAGGGCATTGAGAACTGCCCTCAATTCCAGAATGTTTATTGGAAGGGAGACTCTCCTCCTGATTACCATAATCCCTGAGTCTTCAGAGAATTCCAGACAGCGCCCCAACCTAGTAGGCCTGGCGTCTGTTGTTACGATTGTCAGTCTGGCCTGCTGAATGGCATCCCCCTGACAGGTGTGGCCGATAAAGCCACCATAGAAGAGAATTTCTGGTCTCTTGATTCAGATTCAGGGTAGGGGACAATCTGAGTAATCCCCATTCCACTGACTTAGCATGCACAATTGCAGCGGTCTGAGGTGTAGGCGTGCAAAAGGTACTATGTCCATTGCCGCCCCCCTACCATTAAGCCGATCACCTCCATGCATTGAGCCACTGACGGGTGGTTGAATGGAATGAAGGACACGGCATGCATCCTGAAGCCTTGTTTAACCTGTCTTCTTGTCAGGTAAAAGCTTCATTTCTACAGAATCTATAAGAGTCCCCAAGAATGGAACTCTTGTGAGAGGAAAAAGAGAACTTTTCTTTTCGTTCACTTTCCATCCATGCGACCTTAGAAATGCCAGAACTAACTCTGTATGAGACTTGGCAGTTTGAAAGCTTGAAGCTTGTATTAGAATGTCGTCTAGGTACGGAGCTACCGAAATCCCTCGCGGTCTTAGTACCGCCAGAAGGGCGCCCAGAACCTTTGTGAAGATTCTTGGGGCCGTAGCCAATCCGAATGGAAGAGCTACAAACTGGTAGTGCCCTGTCTAGGAAGGCAAACCGTAGATACCGTTGATGATCTTTGTGAATCGGTATGTGAAGGTAAGCATCTTTTAAATCCACTGTGGTCATGTACTGACCCCTTTTGGATCATAGGTAAGATTGTCCGAATAGTTTCCCATTTTGAACGATGGAACTCTTAGGATTTGTTTAGAATCTTTAAATCTAAGATTGGCCTGAAAGTTCCCCTCTTTTTTGGGAACCACAAACAGGTTTGAGTAGAACCCTTGTCCTTGTTCCGCCGCGGGAACTGGATGGATCACTCCCATTAATAACAGATCTTGTACACAGCGTAGAAACGCTTCTTTCTTTATCTGGTTTGTTGACAACCTTGACAGATGAAATCTCCCTTTTGGGGGAGATAATTTGAAGTCTAGAAGGTATCCCTGAGATATGATCTCCAGCGCCCAGGGATCCTGAACATCTCTTGCCCTCAGGCCTGAGCGAAGAGAGAAAGTCTGCCCCCCACTAGATCCGGTCCCGGATCGGGGGGCCTCTCGGTTCATGCTGTCTTTGGGGCAGCAGCAGGTTTCCTGGTCTGTTTGCCCTTATTCCAGGGACTGGTTAGGTTTCCAGCCTTGTCTGTAACGAGCAACAGCTCCTTCCTGTTTTGGTGCAGTGGAGGTTGACGCTGCTCCAGGTTTGAAATTCCGAAAGGAACGAAAATTAGACTGTCTAGCCTTAGCTTTGGCTTTGTCTTGAGGTAGGGCGTGGCCCTTACCTCCTGTAATGTCAGCGATAATTTCTTTCAACCCGGGCCCAAATAAAGACTGCCCCTTGAAAGGTATATTAAGTAATTTAGACTTAGAAGTAACATCAGCTGACCAGGATTTTAGCCACAGTGCTCTACGTGCCTGTATGGCGAATCCAGAGGTTCTTAGCCGTAAGTTTAGTTAAATGTACTACGGCCTCCGAAATGAATGAATTGGCTAGTTTAAGGACTCTAAGGCCTGTCCCATAATGTCGTCTAGCGTAGACGAACTAAGGTTCTCTTCCAGAGACTCAATCCAAAATGCTGCCGCAGCCGTAATCGGCGCGATACATGCAAGGGGTTGCAATATAAAACCTTGTTGAACAAACATTTTCTTAAGGTAACCCTCCTAATTTTTTATCCATTGGATCTGAAAAAGCACAGTATCCTCCACCGGGATAGTGGTACGCTTAGCTAAAGTAGAAACTGCTCCCTCCACCTTAGGGACCGTTTGCCATAAGTCCCGAGTAGTGGCGCGTCTATGGAAACATCTTTCTAAATATCTGGAGGGGGTGAGAACGGCACACGGGTCTATCCCACTCCTTAGTAACAATTTCACGTTAATCTCTTAGGTATAGGAAAAACGTCAGTACTCGCCGGGTACCGCAAAGTATTTATCCCAACCCTACACATTTTCTACTGGTATTGCAACGGTGCTTACAATCCTGAGAGCTGCTAAGACCTCCCCCTAGTCACGCACGGAGGTTCTCCAATTTAAATTTAAAATTTGAAATATCTGAATCCAATCTGTTTGGATCAGAACCGTCACCCCACAGAATGAAGCCTCTCCGTCCTCATGCCTCTGCAAGCTGTGACGCAGTATCAGACACTGGCCCTAGTATTGTCAGCGCACTCTGTTCTCACCCCAGAGTGATCACGCTTGCCCTCTTAGTTCTGGTAATTTAGACAAAACTTCAGTCATAACAGTAGCCATATCATGTAATGTAACTCTGTAATGGCCGCCCAGATGTATTAGGCGCCATAATATCACTCACCTCCCGGGCGGGAGATGCAGGTACTGCCGCGTGAGGCGAGTTAGTCGGCATAACTCTTCCCTCGCAGTTTGGTGAAATTTGTTACACATTGTACAAATTGACTTTTATTTAAAGTAGCATCAATACAGTTAGTACATAAATTTCTATTGGGCTCCCACCTTGGCATTGGAACAAATGACACAGATATTCTCTGAGTCAGACATGTTTAACACACTAGCATAACTTGCAACCTGGTTATAATCTTTTTTAGCAAAAACGTACTGTGCCTCAAAGAGGTACTTTAACGATTAAATGACAGTTGAGATAATGAACTGAAACAGTTATCAGCATCAGTTTAAAATAACACAACTTTAGCAAAGGTTTTGTTCCCATTAGTAAATAACTAAATTTGACATAAAAAATTATAGAGTAACGTTTTTTATTCACAGTCAATAAAAATTCTCACAGCTCTGCTGAGAGAATGTACCTCCCTTCAAAGAAGTTTGAAGACCCCTGAGATCTGTCAGTGAACCGGATCATGCAGGAAATATAATAGTAGCTGACTGGAATTTTTTGATGCGTAGCAAAAGAGCGCCAAAACGGCCCCTCCCTCTCACCACACAGCAGTGAGGAGAAACGAAACTGTCACAATTTAAAGCAGACAACTGCCAAGTGGAAAATAATGCCCAACATTTATTTACTCAGTACCTCAGCAATGTAAACGATTCTACATTCCAGCAAAAAACGTTTAACATGACAATATTTATTAAAAGGATTAGTGACCCTTTAACAGAGTAGTTTCCGGTGAAAAACCATTCCCAGAATACTGAAGTGTATACATACATGTCATTATAACGGTATAGCAGGATTTTTTCATCAATTCCATTCAGAAAATAAAAACTGCTACATACCACAATGCAGATTCATCTGCCCGCTGTCCCCTGATCTGAAGCCTTTACCTCCCTCAGATGGCCGAGAACAGCAATATGATCTTAATACTCCGGTTAAAATCATAGTAATAAACTCTGGTAGATTCTTCTTCAAACTCTGCCAGAGAAGTAATAACACGCTCCGGTGCTATTGTAAAATAACAAACTTTTGATTGAAGTCATAAAAACTAAGTATAATCACCATAGTCCTCTCACACATCCTATCTAGTCGTTGGGTGCAAGAGAATGACTGGGACTGACGTAGAGGGGAGGAGCTATATCAGCTCTGCTGGGTGAATCCTCTTGCATTTCCTGTTGGGGAGGAGTTATATCCCAGAAGTAATGATGACCCGTGGACTGATCGCACATAACAGAAGAAAAAAGGTACAAATTTGCCCCATTAACGTACCCTGTCTGTTTAATTCCTGCACATACACAAGGTTAGCTGTAGAGCAGCAATGCATTACTGGGAGCTAGCTGGACATATCTGGTGAGTCAATGACAAGCAGCAAATGTGGTATAACCATTACTCATTAACTTTTATTTTGAGCGTGTTCAGGTATGCTTTTTTACGCCAAGACAACAATATAAATGTAATATTATTATACATGCTCTATGGAAGTATAGGCACTTCTGACATTGTCCTTTTTTACCTAGGTAAAATACACAAATGTGCTTTACATTTCTCATTTATTAAACACATATGATATACACAATAGAAATTAGAAATAGGGTATAAATTGCCCCATGCAAATATGTTTACATATTGAGAAAAAAAAAAAAAAATATATATATATATATATATATATATATATATATATATATATATATGTGTGTGTGTGTGTGTGGGTGTGTGTGTGTGTGTGGGTGTGTGTGTGGGTGTGTGTGTGGGTGTGTGTGTGTGTGTGGGTGTGTGTGTGGGTGGGTGTGGGTGTGGGTGTGGGTGTGGTGGGTGTGTGGGTGGTGTGTGGGTGGGTGTGGGTGTGTGTGTGTGTGTGGGTGTGTGTGTGGGTGTGTGTGGGTGTGGGTGGGTGGGTGGGTGTGGGTGGGTGTGGGTGGGTGTGGGTGTGTGTGTGTTGTGTGTGGGTGTGTGTGTGGGTGTGTGGGTGTGTGTGTGGGTGTGTGTGTGGGTGGGTGGGTGTGTGGGTGGGTGTGGGTGGGTGTGGGTGGGTGGGTGTGTGTGGGTGGGGTGGGTGTGTGTTGGGGTAAAAACTTAACTAAAATCAGAGCGCTTTTATATAATAAATATGGAGAAAGTCTTGTTTCGAGTAGAGAAATGTATCATTATTTGCACCAGCTCGCCTTCTTAAAAGCGCAATTTAATACAACCTGTTTTTTTATAAATTTGAGCACGCCTCTCCAAGGAAGAGCTGCAGAGAATTCAGAGGAGAATCTGATGGAGAATTCTGCAAACCCTTGATATATCTAGCCCATAGTGTTATTAAAGGTCAGACACGTCCCTTCAAGTCAAGAGATCAGAACAAAATAAATGCACTGCCAGAATTCTTATAACATTTACCAGATAATCTGTGATGTTTGGATGAAATTGCCAGCAATCATGTTTTATAATCTACAGTCAAAATAAAATATATAATTAAAATAGTAATAAAAAGGTAAATTCAAGACATATAATCCATTCATATTTGGCAATAGTCTACACCCCACAAAATGTGGTCTCCAGGCTACAGAGATATCAAGTGTTTTGCACATTTAGTCTCCTTTGTTTTCCAAATCTATAGCATAAAAAAGGGCAGGACAATAATTATCAAAAACCAGGAGACAAAGTTTCTAGTTATCATAGTAAACATGTAGCAGTGATTTAAACCCTTGATTGCCCTGAACATACAGAGCACTGATAACCTTTGATTTTCCAGAATACACACAGGAAACAACACAGTGGATTAATTTTCCTAACAGACATGTGGGTTTAGAAGCTATAAAACATTGCATGTGGCTATAATTATAAAGTAACATGTAGTAACAAAAGCCACAAAACAGAAAAACCAGAAAGAACAAAAGGGATACAGTTCTGGTATTTCTATAATTCTTCTCTGTGTTTCGGTATATTACTTTGATGTTAACATTGATGAGAGGCTGCAAGTCGGTGCTCATGGTAACAACATACTGCAAGCCAATACTTATAGATAAGCCAACAAGAGTGGAACTTCTAAAAGGGGAACAAATATCCAACTACACTAACTATCCATCCTATTAGTGGGTCCCCTTGTCCTCCCTATGACTGCAGGTTCTCACAAGAGAACATGCAGTCAGTATTTATCAAGCAGCGCTCATCAGACCACTGCTTCCCTACCTACCTGTTAAAGTCTGGCAGCGAATATGCACGCCCCTGTCCGCCCTTGATTGATAAATTGAGCCCTTAGTGCTGCCAGCTATGTTCTGCGAAGAACTGTAATATACGTAGCTCTTGAGCTGTACTTTACCTATGTGTAAACCTATAGTAATCTAGTAATGCCAGAATAAGATGCTCTAATGATTTAGAACATATTCCTTGCCCTAGAATATCTTTATATAGTTAGCTCAATTGTCTTTGTAGAAAAAAAACCCATGGAAACATCTGATCTAGGAGGTAAAAAAAAAATAATTTAAAGAGAAACAAAAAAAACAAAAAACTAACCATCTTTCCAACTATGTGCACAATTTATAAAGTATTACCAACTGTAGACAGTCATTTATATTCATGAATCACTGTCCAAAAATGTAGTGTGTAAACCACAGGAAAATGAGAAGCAAATTAAATCCACTTTTAGGGGAAAAAAATATATAAAGAGATCTCTTGTAAAATTGCTGGAAAGGCAACAAAAGTTAAACCATCTGTGTGGTAG